>NW_024466382.1:0-75456 GCF_017591425.1 Ochotona curzoniae | reverse complement strand
TAAGAAGTTTTAAAAAGGAGTTAAGGTTGTAATCCAAGGTGTATTGTAATTTCAGCAAGAAATCATTGGTGGCTCAGTGAACAAAGTAATGTTATAGCTGCTGGGCTGGTGTCTTGGGGAGCTGGAAGGAGAGGATTGCTGCTTGCTGCCCTCCTGCACAGCTCATAGGGCCATTGGGTGTGTCTTACAGAAACTCTGACCTGGGCTGGGCACTGCCTCTGTTCCCTGATAAGCAGAGCAAAGGGTTGGGCTGTAGCGTGAGAGGAGCTTCCAGGCAGTATATCAAGTGGAGGCCCTAAAGTCTGTGTCCCTTTTGTTAGCTCTTTCTCACTTTGTGTTGTTTGGAACTGGGGCTGGGCTGGGCTGGGAGGGAGAGCTGGGGAATCTGGAGGCTGTAGTCTCCCTGCAGCTCTACCTTTCAATACAGGTGTGATAAGAAGGTAGCATGAATCTTATGTATGTAGTTTAAATCCTGACAATTAATATACATTGAGTAAGATTTAGCTGCTGCTACTTCTTTTTTCTTTAAGGATCTCCAACATTTCATGACCCTGGGAAGTTTCCCTGATATATAGTGGAGGTAGTGACTGAGAGGAGTGTCTGAGGGCCTGCTTTAGCTGTGTGAGCCTGTGCTACCACCACACCCAGGGCAGCTGCTGGGTGATCCATGTAACTGCTTATGCTTCGAGCAGGGAGCAAAGTCCACAGGGTAGGCACTTCCTGCTCAGGTTGCTGGGGTAGCTTTCGCTTTAGATAGTGCCAGAACCAGGAGAGGGGCTGGTGCTCGTGGCTGGGAGGGCTCAGTGGACCCCGGGGCCAGGGCTCTGCTGAGGCTGCTGCAGCTGTGCCCACTCTGCTGCAATGATCTTCTGGGAGCCTATGGTATCCTCAGAGTAGGAGCCCTGAGCCCAGCAGTGAACCTGGAAGTGGATTCAGTGACTCTGAGGGCAGGTGGCACCTTGGAGAGTAGATATCCTGGCTTCTGGGGTCTCTGTGGCTCTGAAGTTTCTGGATCTGATGTGTTTAGAGATTCTGCAGGAAGCTACTGCCATTCACATTGGAGACAAACAGGAGCAGGTAAGCTGGCTTGAGGATGCCTGTGAGGGAGGAGGAGGTGGATGGGAGCAGCTGCCTGGGAAGAGGCTGAGAATGTTGAGAGGAACAGGGTGGCAGGAGAGGGAGGCTGGAACAAGTCTCATCCAGGAAGTAGATAAGACCCAAGAAGACCAAGGACAACCTTAGTATGCCACGTGTCCTTATTCATTTCTTTTAATTCTATTTTTTACCATCTAGGACTACATTTCTCCTTTCTTCCTTCCATTGTTCATTTGTTCATTTGTTTATGCCTTCCTGCCTTCTTTCCTTCTTATTTTCTCTTTCTTTCCCTCTTTCTAATTTCCCTATTTTAAAAAATTTCATTTATTTTCTTTAAAGCACAGTTATAGAGAAAATGAAAGATATCATTTATCTGCTTGTTTATTCCCAAAATGGCTGTAATCGCCAGGACTAGATCAGGCTGAAGCCAGAAGTCTGGAATTTTTTCCTGGGTTTCCTTCATGGGTTTCAGTTTCCTAAGCACTTGGGCCAATTTCTGCTATTTTTTCAATCATGTTACTAGGTAGCTGGATCTAAACTGGAGTGTCTGGGAATGGAACCAGTACCCATATGCAATGTGCAGCATATACAGTTATACCACAGCAATGGCCCTTACATTCTGTTCAAATTGTATGTTGTAACTGTTCTAATACAAAGTCATGTCACTCTAACTGCACTGTGGGTGGTTGAGGCTGCTACCTCTTCTTTGGCCAACAAGAAAAGAACCAAGAAATGCCAAGGACTGTGCCTGAAGTGGTGACACTGTGGCTGAGCTGCGTGGAGCCCAGTAGAGGGGCCCTTGAACCTGTCCTTCTAGGATCAAAGCTGCCCTCTTCCCCTTTCTCCTACAGTGGATGGGATCTTTTTTTGACCATGGCTCATGTCCTTGTCTCTGTGGCCTCATTCCAGGGTCCTTAAATGCTCATGGAGAAATCATCCTACACATAATGGGTATTCACCTGTCACTGGGGAACTGTTTGGGTACCTGTTGAATGTGGGGCTTGTTCTGGGTCCATGCAGGAAGGGGCTGGATTGGGATTCCAAGTGATTTGACATCACAGGCAAAAAGCCAGACAGGCTGCTGGGTGCCTGTAATGGGCACATGGGCTCTGTGAGGATTGGGATTGAAGATCCTATAGGAGATACCGTCATCTGTGAAGGATGATGAGGTGACCCTCACCCTTCTGTTACCACCTAACTGACCCTCTGTGCTGAACCTGCTTCCTGCTCCTGTCTGCAGGTCCAGCTGCCTCCTCCCCTACCCATCTCCTAGCTCTGAGGATATGGAACATGGCTACCGCCCCACTCTGCTATGCAGTCTCCCCTCACTGCTTCTCCTTGTGCAGCTGTCCACATGGGGCTCTGCAGGTAAGTGTGTCCCTGTCTCTCCTCCCTTTGATTGAAGGAGGCCCTGATGCTCTCTTGTAGGATGGGATGAGATTTGGGGGCCCAGGTCTGAAAGAGTATGGTGCTCCCAAACCCTGAGGCTTGTTACATGTTTAAGGTAAGTCAATAAACATTAAAGAGTTTGAGGGATCTTGAAAAATGTCCAAGTATTTTTCTGATATGTGTTTAAAAAGTAAGCATTAGAAAAACCTAAAGATTACATTTTTCTAATTCCTGGTTTCTTTCTTGCCCAGGCATGCTCAGCAGTCACTGATCCCCCAAGCCGTGTCATTGTGTGCCCACTCTGTGCCAGTACTGTCTGAGAGCCCTTCACATAGAGCTGTGCTCTTCCCCCTGGGACTTTCCTTCTATCAGGGACAGTGAGCAGCTCTCAGGCCTGTGTCTGTGACAGGAAACAAGTATAGGGAAACAAGGCAGGACAGGGAACCTGTAGGCAGGGGTGCCGGAGGTGTGTGAGAGCAGCAGCCACATTCAGAGACAGGCAGTGTAGATAGAGAGCGGATCAGGATGTGGGGTAGGGGTTAGCTGTGAGGATAGGTATGAAAGATAGTTCCACAGAGGCAGCCTATGAGAGGCTGCAGTGTGCCTGGGTATGAGGAGCAGCAGAGCATACTGGTTCTGGAGTGGAGAAGCAGGAACTGTGGTCGGGGCAGGATTGGGTACACTTGCTGGGCCTGGGGACACTGGGGAACAGAAGTGCCTTGGGCAGAGTAGGGATGCAGATCTCAAATATTGTACTGGGGAGAGAGCCATGTGCCTGGTCTACTGCCATCACCTGGTGAGAGACGAGGTTGGCTGGGCCAGGGTGGAGCAGCACAGTGCTGAGGGGGCCCCTGGCATATATATCTTGGCGCATGGTAACTTGTCTTGCAGCAGGGTGCTCCCGTGACTCTGTCACGAGGCTCAGATGCCAAGGGAGAGGACATAGAGATGATGGCTGACCTTCTCCTTTCCCCCTTTTTTCTTTAAAGTTTATTTTATTTAAAAAGGCAGAATTTCAGAGAGAGAGAGAGAGAGAGAGAGAGAAAGAGAGAATAAGAGAATGAGAGATGTTTTTCATTTGTTGTTCTACTCCCCATAGAACCACAATGCTTGGAGCTGGGCTGGTCTAAAGCCAGAAGCATTTTCTGGGCCTCCCACATGGGTGCAGGGCACATGCACTCAGGCCATCCTCTGCTACGTTCCCTGGCACATCATCAGGGAACTGAATAGAAGCAGAGAAGCAGGAACACAAACAGGTTCCAAATATGAGACACTGGTGTCCCAGTTGGCTGCCTTATTAGCTATACTCAGTGCTGGCCCCAAGGGCAGGGTTACTGTAGAAATATCCTTGGAGTTTGTTTTAGATTAATTTCAAATTTAGTGGGTAAGATTAATATGTGTAGAAGCAATAAACTTAGATGTGGGAGTGGACATTTCTAAGGGTGTGGCTGAAGGATTTAGGAGTTCTGAAGAAGCCCCAGATATGTGCTGTGGTCAGTGTCCAGCATGTCCTCATACACACCAAGTCAGAGCTGTGGATCTCCAAGTGTGGTTTCTGGACCAACAGTGTCAGCTACCGGAGGGGTGCTTAGAAATTTCTGTACTCATTCCAGACACGTGCACCATGAGGATAGGGTCTTGGATTTGAGTTTTACAGTCTGACTTTTGATTCTGGTGTATGCTCAGGAATGAGACCCATAGAGGTAGAGGTTTCTTCTCATGGGACAGCCTGGGGCCAGTAGCCAGGCAATTGAGGGCATCCATGATGTCATTTCTGGGCCATGTACTCATGATCTGAGATCCTATTCAGATACAGAGTTATCACTACTCAGTCCTCATCCTTGGGGTCCCACCTTCAGCACCTGTTCCCAGTCTGCCTGTTCCCCCTCTTGATGGTCTGTGTGTCTGTCCTTGATCTATGTCTCCCAGTGTTCTCTGTCTTGTGTTTGCGTCCACAGATGAATTCCTGGTAGCTGGTCCAACCGACCCTATAGTGGCAGTGTTGGGTGGTGATGCCACTCTGCCCTGCTTCCTGTCACCAGTCATGAATGCAGCGGACATGGATCTGCGGTGGTTCCGTTCCAAGTTCTCAGAAGCAGTGCTCATCTATCAGAATGGCCAGGAGCAGAATGAGGAGCTGATGCCCCAGTATGCAGGGCGGACCTCACTGGTGAGGGATTTCCTTTCCCTGGGGCAGGCTGCTGTGCGCATCCAGAATATCCAGGTTTCAGACAACGGGAAGTACACCTGCTTTTTCCAGAAGGGAGATTACTATGAAGAAGACATTTTAGAATTGAAGGTGGCAGGTTGGTGTCTTAGTCTGTATTCTAGACACAGACCTTGGGTAGATTGGTTTTGGCAGAAAACTCATGCAATTTAACATTTTACTTTGTAGTGAGAAAGAGCCAGTTCATTTACTGATTTATATTTGAAATACTAATCTTAAAAAGTAAATATTATTTATTTTTTAAGGCAGCCTGAGAGAGAGCATGTGCGTGAGAGAGAGAGAGAGAGAGAGAGAGAGATCTTCTCCCAACCTGTTCATTCATTTGACTGCAATGCAGTGGAAATTGGAGGTAGAAGGTTTTTACAGGTCTCCTGTGTAGGTGCAGGGTTCCAAGTCCTAGGTCATTTTCTACAGCTTTCCCTGACTCACTAACAGCATGCTGGATGAGGAATGAGGCAGAAACAGGGACAGAAGCTCAGCTGCTGAGGCAGAGCACCAACCTTGTCAATATTAATCCCAAATGTATAGCTCCTTATGAATGCCATGCCTTGCTCTAGGCACCAAGGTCAGTAAAGATCCTTGCCCTTGCTGTGTATATTCCAGAGGCTGAGATAGAAAAAGCAAAATAAATAAATAAACGGATGATATTAGGTGGGGACAAGTGCACCAGGAGTTGGGGATCAGGATATGGGGTGGGGAATGAAGGTAACTGTGCAGTTACACAGTGTTGCATGCGTGGCTTTATGGATGATCTGAGCATGGCTCAAAAGATGTAGGTATAGTGTCTTACATGTTTCTGGAGGCACAGTATTTGATACAGGGAGGTACCCAGAGTGAAACCCTTGGTGTGGGAGTGTGTGTGAGATTTACTCTTGGCACACCAGGAGGCCATTGGAGGAGGTGGGAGCTATGATGGAGATGGCAAGAATGACTATATTGTAATTAAGACATGGTCTGTCCTGGAATAACACTGTTCACTGTGAACAGGAAAAATCATTCAGCCTAAGTACTTGTGCAGGCACCTGAGTACTGCAGTGAGATTCCAAGAGTCCCCTGTGGATTGCACATGAGAGGGCAGTGGCCTGCACAGCCTGCTGATGAGGCCAATCATGATTAATCAAGCAGTTCTTCAGGCTAGGTGTGTCTGTCCTAAGGGCAAAGATGTTGGGGCTTGGAGTACTGCAGATAAATTGGGTCAAAATGTAGAAGATACCAGAGTAGTGCTGAGGCAAAGACAATGGCACCAATACTTTTCAGACCTCTGCTTGTCACATTAATCTCCTACTGCCAAATAAATCACATGACCAACACCAGAGTCAGAGTGTGAGGAATTTGGTAGAGGACAAGCTCTATCACAAATGAGTCAACATTGTATATTTGTTTCTGAAATGTTTAGTTCTAAGAGTCTTTAAGGAAACCTAGTTGAGGTAGTTCATAGTGATGTACATATGAGGCAAAGAAGTTGAGGAGGTGTATAACTCTGAAAGTGATTTATTTAAAAGAGAAGCTTTGGGATAGAAGTAGATGCTTTAGGAGTGTGTGAGATGAAGACTAGAAATTGAGGATGCAGTCCTGGGAAAAAACATCTACTGTTGTCTCTGACTCTCAGTAATAAAAGTGCCATAGCTCATGCCTCCTAAAGGTCCCAGGGCTCTTGGTCTCTTTTGTGGCATGCCTTTTCCATGGCGTCCCCAGAATGCAACACAAGTGACTCCTGAAGGTGGGCAGCACTAGACTTTGCTGAGACCATGTGCCCCACATGGGTCTCCAAGACTTCCACAGCTCCCCTCTTGCAGGCCTGGGCTCTGCCCCACAAGTGCACATTGAAGGGCCAGAGAAGGACGGAGTTCATGTGGTGTGCAAGGCCTCAGGGTGGTTCCCGAAGCCCCAGGTGCAGTGGAGAGACGTCCGTGGAGAGAAGCTCCTGGAGTTCTCTGAGACCAACACCCAAGATGCAGCAGGGCTGTTCAGCGTGGAGGCTGCTCTGGTGGTGAGAGACAGCTCTGCAGGGGATGTGACCTGCTCCATCCTCAATCCCATCCTGGGCCAGGAGAAGGTCATGGCCATTCCCATCCCAGGTCAGTGCTGTCTGTCCTTCTCAGCAGGTTTAGAGAGGGGGTGTCCCTGGGTGTGCTGGTTGGGCTTGGGTCCTCCCCTGACTGTGTGTCCCACTGGGCACAGAGCCCTTTTTCCCTCAGGCCTCTCCCTGGAAGGCAGCCTGTGCTGTAAGCCTGACTGTGCTGGGGCTGCTACTGGTTGTGGCTGGCTTTGTCACCAAGAGAGAGCATTCTGCAAAGGTGCAGGAGAGGCAGAATTGGAACGATCTGAAACGGGCTAAGGAGGAAGACCAGCAGGCAAAGGAGGAGGCTCTGAAGGTCATAGGTAAGCAGGGCGGGGCCAGGCAGGATTGGGCCAGGCAGGGTGGGGGCAGAAAATGTGCTGAGAGGGACAACCTTGAATGATTGGTGTCTATGGGTGCAGCTGCAGGGGGCATCCAGGACATCAGGCACAGAGCAGATGCTGTGCAGGAACAGAAAAGATGGGGTAAAAGGGGAAGAAGTATGAAGGTGTGAGTGGGTTTGGAGTCAAAACTTTTGTAGAACACAGAGAATGTTTGGAATCACATGCAGAACAGAGAAAGGGACAGGGTAGGCATTCATAGTCAAATTGGATTTATTATTAAAGAGAAAAACAAATCTATGGAGGGTGGCTGGTAGAAGTCTGATGGCTACAGTGTCAAATGGAAGGGTCCCTGAGGAGATTGCTTTTGGCCATTCAAATGACTGCAGAGCAGGACCTGTTTTTTTTTTTTTTTTTTAAGATTTATTTACCTTGAAGATTTAAAAATAATATTTGGAAGCACACACACACACACATATATATACATAAACTTATGTAAGTATATTTATATAATCAGATATATGAGAAAGAGAGAGAGAGAGAGTGAGAGAGAGAGAGAGAGAGAGAGAGAGAAATCTTCCATTTAAGTGTTTTTTTTTTTCTTTCTTCAAATGGGCATAATAGCCGGGGCTAGGAGAGGCCAAAGCTAAGAGCCTTTAGTTTTATCCAAGCAAGGCCCATGTGGTTGCTTTCCCACAGTGACTAGCAGGAAACTGTTTCTGATGGAACAGCATGTACTTGGAAGGCGTTGAGATGGGATGGCCAATGCTGTAGGCAGTGGGTTAATGTATTGAGTCAAAAAACTGCTCCCTCACCAGAGAAGGTTTTTGCTGTGGGGTCTCCAGACACATTGTCTCTCTTCTTCCTGGTGTGGAGTTCACGGTGTTTCCACTCTCTTTCAGATGAGCTCCAGGCAGAACTCGGTAAGCTCTGCTCTCCCTCCTGACTCTGTCCCTTGGAGAGGACACTGTGGCTCTCAGTTCACTTGTTCCCTGTGTGCTTTTCAGGTAGGAGGAAGGCAGCGTACCAGGCTGGTGAGTGACTTTGGAGATGTCCTGAGGCTTCCTGTCCCACTGAGCCCAGCTGTATCCCCTCCTTGTTTGTGTCTAGACACAGGCCCTTCTCTCTGCTGACTGCAGTGTTTGGTGGTGGGAGGTAGAGACCTGCTCACAGTGCTTTTTCTCATCTGTGCAATTGTTTCCTGTCTATGCTTTAGGACAAGGGTATGAAATGTCCCAAGCAGAGCATACTGCATCCTGTTTTACTCCAATTCTGTCCCATTCTTCTTATGAGGATTGTTAATGTTTAGCCTGCAATGCACTGATCCATTGATGTGCACCAGGAAGCCAAAAGCAGACGCTCTAGATTTCATGAGAGGTGGGATATAAATGAATGGCTCATTGATTTTGGGAATGTGAGCTCCCATCTTATTCCCAAAATGCCACCAGCAGAACCATTTCTCTGCTGTTTCTCACAGGTACATTTGAGAATGGATAGGGAGAGGCCTGGGCTGCTGACCAGGTATGGGAATGTAATGGGGGGTGAATATTTCTGTGAGTAGTGATGCTTCTCTCCAGAAATATTGTATGAGGATTTTGAGTCTTCTCATTCTGGTTTCATTTTTCATTTTGAGGATTTATTTTATTTAGTTGAATGAATTACATTGAGAGAGTGAGAGTCAAAAAGATGTCTTCCATCTGCTGGTCACTCCACAAAAGGTTGCAACCAGGAAGTTTTTGCTGGTTTCCTACATTTGTGCAATGGCCCAGGCACTTGGACTTTCCTCTTCTGCTTTTCAATATGCATCAGGTGGGACCTGGATTAGAAGCGGAACTACTGAGTTTTAATTTGGACTTTATGTTGCACTGCAGGTGTTAGGTTAATGTTCTATACTATGGAGTCAGCCCCTTATTCTCCTTTTGTATTCAAATCTGTTTCCTGGAAATGCTATTTAATAATCAATTGTGACAGAGTCAGTTATGCTTTTCATTAACTTTTTAAATCATATGCAGTTCATTTTTTTTTCTTATAAGCATCATTGAGGAGTAAATGACATAGGAAGTTGTGGGCTTTGAGGCCCAGGACAGGGAGTTGATAGTCACATGTCAAAAAGCAAGGGTAAGGGAAAGCAACTGCACCTGTAGCCAGGCTTCCTGATCTATGGCCCAGGGAATTTCCCACTGTCCTCTGCTGTCTGACATCGCAGGAGACCATCCTCTGCAGCCTCCCTCCTCCTGCTGTCTCTCCCCTCAGCACAGAGGGCAGGTGGGGGCTGAGCAGGTGGTGGCTGTGGTCTCACAGGTGTGTTTCCTTTCAGCCTGGAGGAAGGCGCTTCTGTATGCTGGTAAGTGAACTGACATTTCCTCTGCCACCCCCCTCTTCTGCTCTGCCCTGCCCTTCATCTGTCTTTGGACCTCCCTCCCCCCACCCCCCACAGCATGAGAGAGGGGTCCCCAGTCTCCCTGTCCCTGTTGTGGCCTTCATGGGAGGACAACAGGGGCTTGTCCTTGGGAGCACAGCTCTGCCTCCATTCTGGGCTCTCCCTCTACTGCAGGTCACTGTTACGTTTAGCGACACTCTCTGAAAGCCCTTCTTTAGATGATCCTTCATTGGTGTGATTCCCCCGGTGAGAGAGCAGCAGAGTGACAGCTCTCCAGATCAAGAATTGCTGGTCTCTAAAAATGCTGGAAGCCACACCCGCCTGTTATACCTCAGATGTCACTAAGAGGGTTGTTAGTTCTATCCCTTTTTATCCCCAGATTGCTATGCTGCAAGTAGCAGTTTTGCTTTCCTATCTCTTCTTGGTTTTCTTGGATGCTGCTCTTTTTGTTTCATACTTTGATCACTGTTCAAGCTTTGTGTCTTCCTCTACACATATTTGGTTGCTGAGGAATGAGTTACTCTGAGTAAATTTTCTAAATATGGAAACAGACCATCCAGGTTGTTTGTGGATAGATGTTTTTGTTGGTATCTGTGAAATATCTGAAATGATGTGCAGCATTCTGAGTATTCTGTATGTATTACTTGTCAGGCAGGGAGTGGCTGAATGAGGGTAAGCAGGTCTCCTGTGAGTTTAATTGCCATTCCTCTATATATGTCAACTGATTTTTTTTTTCACTAGCATTTAAGGATATTTTCCTTCTGTTCAATTGAAGAGAGCTTGATTATTATGTGTTGTGGTGAAGATCGCTTTTGGTCTGCTCTGTTGGGAGTTCTGTGCCTCTCCTGGATGTTGTTTTTCAATTCATTCTGCAGATTAGGAAAATTTTTCTTTAATATTTCATTGAATATGTTTTTCAAACCAAGTTTCTGTTTTTGCACATCCTAGGGGACTCCCATAACTTTTATATTTGGCTTTTTAATAGTGCCTTTCAATTCTTGAATAATTTTTTTTTTAGCTTGACCCAGCTCCTCTTCCAGCTTTTTATTTGTTTCCCCCCTGGTGACAGGAAATATCTTCCAATTCTGAGATTCTTTTTTTTTTTTTTTGCTGCGTTCAGTTATCAAGACTTTCCACTGAATTTTTAATTTGCTCCGTTAAAAATTCCCAATAATTTGGCTTGATTTTGTTTCAGTGTTGCTATTTCCTGTGTGACATACACCTTAAATTCCTTGAACTCTTTTATGTGCTTTTCATTGTTGATAAGAAGCTTTATAATGAATTTTCTGATTTCTGTGTTCCCCATTTTCACAATGTCTTCGTAAATTAACTCTGAGGTTGGCAAAGGATTTTGCTCTGTTGCAGGGGATTCTTCAGTAATATTCATTGTGCCTCTGTCTCTTCTTTTGCTCTTGGTCCTTGTGCTTCTGGTTTGCAGATTTTTCTCATTAGGGCAGGTTTCTAAGATCTGTCACCCACAGATCTACAATTCAATTTAGTTGTTTTGGTTGGTACCCAGATCTGTGTTTGCAGTCACTTCTGCCACTCCCTCCAATGAGTGGCCACCTGTACAATTCACTGAACTTAGTGAATTTGCTTCCAGCTCAGTGCACAAACAGCTCATTGTTGTCCCTGTAGTCTCAGAGCCTTTACTACACTGTACAAAATGGTGCCTGATGTGCCACTCATGGAGTTCTTGATCTACTGGCCATTAGTTCTGGGGCTACCTGACTTATGTTGGGTGAAACCTATAGGATGTCACATTGTTGCAATTCACTGAGCCAGAAATGAGTTTGTTTCCACCTTATTGCATACACAGTTCTGCTCAATAGCCTTTGCCTCTCTACACACCATTATGCCAAGATCAACTTTGTTGGGTGTCTGAACTGTTAAATCCGTCTTGTTTCTGCATTACCATTTTGGGATCTGCTGCTTTGTTTCTGTTCTTGGTCAAATCAAACAAACCAGCAGGACAGGCAGTTTCTTGCCTGGGTTTACCTGCTGATCCCCAATGAACTCCTGTTCCCACCTGGTTGCTGGTGCAGTTCACTGGTGCAGTAGAGATCACTGCTGGGTATGTTAGTGTGATACCTGGTCACTACAACACCATTGTAGTTACTGCTGCTTTCCCATGTCTGCCAGTCTCCAGGTGCTACTCTGCCTTCTGTCAGTCCTTTACTATTTTCTAGATCCCCTCTCTGCTTCAACCATGCTAATGTTTGTCTATAAAAGGTGGTCTTTCCATATTCTGCTATCTTTTAAGTATCTGAATGAGGGGAGAGAGAGAAATTGAGAGAGAGAATGAAAGCTCACTCTCATTTGTTTCTCTACTCTGTAATTGCCGTATTATCCAATTATCCAGGATTGTTCAGTGCTATTCTGAGGCCAAATACAGGAGCCGGGAACTTGTTTTTAAACTCCCACATGGGTGGCAGGGATATAACTATGTGATCCATTATCTGCTGCCTCCAACAGTGTGCAGGCAGGAAGAAAGCATTGGGAGTTGGAGCTGGATTTGGGCATCAGGGCCAAGCTCTCAGACATGTATAGTGCAGAACCTAATCAGTAGCTCTACTGTAAGCCATGAAGCCTAATGGCTACCGATTAGTAGGTGCTTTTTTTTTTTTTTTTTTTTTTTTTTAGAAAAACAAGAACAAAAATGTGATGTAGTATTTTTCACACCCATTTCTCCTACTTCAGTAGAATTTCTTATGTGCCTAAGGGTTCATTCTTTTTAGGGGTAATGTGCATTGTAACAGGTCTCACTGGGATAAATGCATGTGAGTCCATATTCCTTTCTCAGTCTGGCCTCTTCCAGCCTTCAGCCTGGTGTGGTTCAGGGCCCCAGTGCTCTGTTTTTAAATTCAACAATGTTTGCATTTTACAGATTTTGTTTTTATCGTAGTATAACTTCTGAGCACACACAGATTGAGAACCGTTTCTGAGTTCATCTGGTTAGAATAAGCACCATTGGATAATGCAGTGAACTCTTCTAAATTAAAGTTCTGAACCTGTATCCCACCAGCAAAGCTCTCTTACTGTCACAGTCACAGGTTCTAGGGACACAGATATGGTCAGCTCTGGGAGTCAGCCTCTATGTCCCAAGTTAGTCAATAGCATTCCCTCCGCCATGGGTTAGAAGCAGCCTGAAGTTCAGATTAGTCAGTACTCTGTACATAAATGAAATTGAATAATATACATAATTGGGATTTTGATACCCCTGATTTACTCTCAGATAAATATAGGTTTCAGGATGATTTTGTGGCTAGGAAATTTACACAGATTGATAGTAAAATGTGGGTAATGGTTTTTTTTGTTGACGTCAGAGTCCAGTTTCTCATTTCTGCGATGTTACCTTTATGTTTGCCCTTTGCAGGAAGGATTCTGCTCTGCTGTGTGTGTATGTACAAACATTTCCCATCACTTGCACATCCCTGTCTCAGTTGAGCAGATGCTGAGTTGATGTGTGCAGTCTGTGCAGAGCCTGATATAAGTGTGTTTTCTCTTGTAGATTGGCGGAAGGAAGAGTTCCAGGCCTGTGAGTGACTTCATGGTCTTCCTGGGTGCTTCTCCTGTGGCCCCATGCCTGTTGCTTCTTTTTTTAGTTCCCTGAGGTGATGTAGATGCTGATACCATTAGCAGTGCTGGGGTTGGGACTGAAAGAGAAGAATACTGGGTCTGCTTATCAGATCTTTGTGACACATGAGTGTCAGAGAGCACTGTGGTTCTTTTCCCCGCTTGGGCATAAAAGGTTGAGTTCCAGGGTTCTTAGCTCAGGGCCTTGCCCTTTCCCCATGCAGCTTGGAGCTCTGAAAATAATTGGGCACCTTGTTTATGAGGTAAGAAAAGACCTTGCCTGATTGGGAGTTCTTTCTGCAGGGTCTGTCACTCTGGATCCAGGCACTGCCCATGCCGACCTTGCCATCTCTGCTGAAGGAACCAGTGTGACCTGGAGGGGCATCTGTGTGAACTCAGATGTCCGCTGCAGTGTGTTGGGTTTTAAGAGCATCACATCAGGAAGATGTTACTGGGAGGTAGAGATCAGCAATGGAACAGTCAGCGAGTGGACTCTGGGGGTCTGTAAGCAGAATGTGTTAAGGATAGGGCCATATACAGAATCCCCAGAGAAGGGGTTCTGGGTTATAGGGAGATTTATAGATAAATACTATGCCTTCACCAAGGAACATATAGCTCTATCCCCTAAGCAGGATCTCTGCAGAGTGGGAGTCTTCCTGGACTATGATAAACGGGACATCTCCTTCTATAACATGACTGATGGGTCCCACATGCACTCATTTCCCCCAGCATCCTTCTCTGAACCCCTGTTTCCATATTTCAGTATTAAGTCAGGAGCTGTGACCCTGAGCATCTGCTCTCCAGTGGGTGGGTCTGAGAAGTGCCCTGTGACCCCGAGTGATTCTCCTGCTTTGGTGGAAGCTGGCACGCCCGCAGGGGAGTGGCTCAACCCTGGCTCTGGTACTGTGGGTGCTCCCCCAGGGGCTGAGTCTCCATTACTTCTCTGCTCCCCATAGGGCCCCTCCCTCCCTTACACCTTAGTGTGACCCTTCTGTTGCAGCTGACTTCTTGTGACAAAAGCCTCTGTGGAATGTCCTGGATGTCCCAGTAGCCTTTAAAATAAATAATCAAATCTGTTAATTTTTTTTTAAGATTTAGTTATTTATTTGAGGGTGATGGAAAGAGAGAGAATGAGATAATAGTTTTAGAATATCGTCCATGTGCTGGCTTGCCTCCCAAATGGCTCCAAGTGGCTGGGATGGAGCTGAACCAAATTAGAAGCCAAAAGATTCTTCCTCCTTTCTCTTGTGAGAAAGGCAGAGATCCTTTATATGTGCTTTAGATCATTGTATTTTTCTCATTTTTCCAATTTGTTCTCCATAAATATTCCTTCCCCTGCTCCCTCTCATTCTTAAACATTCAAACTCAATTTGTGTTTAGAATTTGTGTTGAATAAATGGACATTCCTCACCAGCCTGTCTCCAGTGTTTCTTATGGCCAAGGAAAATCATTGTCTTGCCCTCAGTGACCTGTAAGTCTGCTGGCATTTAAGCCCTGATACAAATGGACTTAATTGATATTGACATAACCTTTCATGCTTGAGAGGACATACTTTTCATTCGTATGTGAAACTTTCTTCAGGATTGATCTTATTACAGGCCACAAAAAAGCCTCAGTAAGTTAAAAAAAAATAAAATTATACATGCATCTTTTGAAACCATCATGGAGTAAAACAGGACACTAACAAGTTAAAATATGCCAAAAATATGCAAATACTTATAGCTTGAGTAATGTGCTGTTGAATGAACAGTGGTTTGTAAAATAAATCAAAACAGATATTAAAATTTGTTGAAATGAAGGAAGGTAACAACACAGCACAACATATTAAAATATATGGGGGGCCCAGCAAGATAACCTATTGTCTAAAGTCCTCACCTTGGGATCGCTAATGGCTGCTGCTTCTAATCCTGGCAGCCCCGCTTCCTATTTAGCTCCCTGCTTGTGGCTTGGGAAAGCAGTAGAGGATGACTCAAATCCTTGGGACCCTGCACTCATGTGGAAAACCTGGAAGATGTTCCTGGCTTTAGATTGGTGCAGCTCAGACCATTGTGGCACTTTGGGAGTGAATCAATAGACAGAAGATCTTCCTCTCTGTCTCTCTTCCTCTCTGTATATGTGACTTTCAAATTAAAAAAATAATAAATAAACCTTTAAAAATATGAGAGATAATCAAGTCAGTGTTAATAGGAAAGTTCATCTCAATCAATGCTTATGTCAAGAGATTAGAACAGCACCAAGTAAATGAGCTAACCATACTGATGAAGGGGCTACAAAAACAACAGCAAAGCAATTCCAAGACTAGTGGGGAAAAATAAATCACCAAAAACTGAAATAGAAAACAAAAGAACAATATATAAGGTCAATGAATCAAAAAGCTGGTTCTCTTAGAAAATTAACAAAATAAATTTCCCAGTAGCCCAACTAATCAAAAAAGGAAGAAGATGCAAATCAATAACATCAGAGACAAAAAAGGAAATAATGGTTACCATAGAATTATTAAGAACTATTACAAGCAACTATATGACAACTAATGTGAAAACCTAGGAGAAATGGACAGATTTTTGGACATACATAATCTACCAAAATTGAATCATGAAGCAATTAATAACTAAATAGACCTATTATAAGGAATGAAATTAAATCAGTAAGTAAATCCCTCTCAACCAGGAAAAGCCCTAGACCAGATGACTTCATTGCAGAATTGTACTGAATGCTTCAAGAAGAACTTACTCCAATCTCCCACAAGCTATTCTAAGCAATACCAAGGGGGGCAATCCTTCAAAACTCTTTTTATGAAGCCAATATCACCTTAAAACCAAGCCAGATAGAAATGAAACAGAAAAAGAGAACTACAGACAAATAGCCCTGTTGAACATAGACATTAAGATCCTCAACAAAATACTAGCCAACAGGATCCAACAGTATATCAGACAGACCATTCACCCAGACCAGGTGGGATTTATCCCTGGCTTGCAAGGATGGTTTAACATTCACAAATTAATAAATGTGATACATCATATCAACAAACTGAAAAATAAAAACCATATGAGGGACTATACTACTGCAATAATCTTGGAGAAAGCAGTGAGGAAAGGGTTTTTTAGGGGGAGGGTAAACACCAGAGCCTAAGGAACCGCATTGTAATAATAATAATTACAGTAAAAAGCCCATGTGATCATCTTAATAGATACAGAGAACGCATTTGATAAAATTCAACACCACTCATGCTAAAAAGCTTAAGTAACAGGCATAAAAAGAACATTATATAACACAATTAGAGGTGTGTATAAACAACCTGATACCAGCTTCATACTAAATAAGGAAAGACTGGAAGCTTTCCACTAAAAACTGGAACTAAACAAGTATGTCAACTTTCACCACTGTTATCCAATATGTTATTGAAAATCCTTGCCAGAGCTATTAGACAAGAAAATCAAATTAAAGGAATTCAAATCAGGAATCAGGAATTTAAATTATCTCTGTTTTGACATGACATGATTCTCTACCTTTTGAAACAAAAGGTTCAATTAAGAGACTATTGAAACTTATAAGAGAATTTGGCAAAGTATCATGATTCAAAATTTATAACAAATTGATGGCACTAGTATACATAAAAAACTTCATTCCTGAGAAAGAAATTATAAATATAGTACTCTTTAAAATAGCACTGAGGATTCTTAAACAACTTGTAATTAACTTAATCGAAGATGTGGAAGACCTCTGTAATGAAAGTTATAAAATATTTAAAAAAAAGAGAAATGGAAGAAGACATTAAAACATGGAAAGGCTCACTGTGTTACTGGATCAGCAGGATCATCATCAAAATTTGTGTATTACCAAAATAATACACAGATTCATTCCAACCCCATTAAAAATCCCAACATTCCTTCTGGAAATAAAAAAGATGGTACAAAAGTTTATCTGGGAGTAGAAGAGACCATGAATAGCAAACACTATCCCAATGAATAAAAATTAAGCTGGAGGAATTACATTTCCAGATCTTAAGCCATATTACAGGGCAGTGATCATCAAAATAGTCCAACACTGGTAGAGAAACAGAGAAGACAATGAGGCAGAATAGAAACCCCAGCAGGGAACCTACAATGCGGTCAACTGAATTTGACAGAAGAACTGAACATGATTCGGGGAAAAGCCTATTCTCTTGAAAAAATGCTGTTGGGACATTTGAATAGCAGCCTGAAGAGGTAAGAAGTAAGATCTCCACCTATCAATTTACACGAAAGTTACCACAAGTTATCAAAGATCTAATTCTTTACCCAGAAAACTTATAAGTATTAGAGAAAAACATAGAAAGCACTCACTAAGACACAGAAATAAGGGAAGACTTTTTAGAAAAGTCACCAAAAGCACAGGCAATCAAAACCAAAGACATATTAAAGGTGTCTGCAGATGTTTCATTGCTGTTTTACTTTTAGTTTCTGTGATTTGTGACACTAGTCATAAAAAATATTCCTGCCAGCCATTTGGTTTCTAGTTTTTGAGAAATATCTGTTTGGATCTTTGGACCTTTGAAATATTTCTTCATCGAGGGCCTGGCGCAGTGGCATAGTAGCTAAAGTCCTCACCTTGAACGTGCCAGGATCCCATAAGGGTACAAGTTCTAATCCCGGCATCCCCACTTCCCATCCAGCTTCCTGCTTGTGGCCTGGGAAAGCAGTTGAGGACGGTCCAAAGCCTTGGGATCTTGTACCTGCATGGGAGACATAGAAGAGCTCCTGGCTTAGATTGGCTCAGCTCAGGCCATTGCGGTCACTTGGGGAGTGAATCATGGGTGAAAGATTTTCTTCTCAGTCTTTCCTCTTCTCTCTATTTATCTGAATTTGCAATAAAAATAAATAAATCTTAAAAAAATATTTCTTCACTTGAAATGTTGGGCCTTGGGAGAGGGGGAGATAAGATAGATAGATAGATAGATAGATAGATAGATAGATAGATAGATAAATAGAAAGATAGATAGAAAGATAGATAGGTAGGTAGATAGATAGATAGATATCCAAATGGCAAACAAAAGCCAAGAAAAAGCCGAGTCTGGAACTTCATTCAGTTTTCCCATGTGGGTGGAAGAGGGCAAATTACTTGAACCATTTTTCATCTTTCCAAGGTTAATTGACAGGAATGGGATTGAAAGTAGAGCAGACTGAACTTGAACCAACATTCATTTGCTAACATCGTTAACTATGATTTAACCCACTCACACATAATGCTGGCCTCTGATACGTTTTTCAATTGAGTTATTTCCTTCTTTTGAATTGAGTTCTTTGTACTTGTATATACTTTTTAGTATAGCCTCATCAGTTTGACAATATTCCCTCCCAATCCAGGAACTGTTTCATTTACTGTGCAGAAGATTCTTAGTTTTATGTAAAGCATTTGTTTACTTTGCTTTTTCTTTTGTTATTTATGCTTTGGTCATGTCTTAAATATTCTTATAATTATTGTCCAGAGTCCAGACCAATGTTTTAGAGATTTTTCTCTATTTTCTTCTAGCAGCTTTGCAGTTTCTGTGCTTATGCTTAAGTCTTTTAAAATACATTTAACTGAGAGAATAAAGATGGCAGAGTGGGGTAAGGACATGTTTAAACAGAGAAATATTAGTCAATATGAAGCAGCAAACAGGAAAGATCAGAACAACAGCAGAAGGGTACCTGGACACTGACAGACACACGAAAGCAGTGGACACAGCAGTGTGGTGTTGCAGTGACTGATACTCCAGTGACATTCAGTGAGCCATGATCTAAATTCCACTGGCAGCTGGAACTCCACCAGCAACAAGGTGGGAAGGAGTGTTTTCCAGCAGCTCAGGTGGTGAGCTCAGACAAAGAATTGCCCATCCTACTGGTCTGTTTGACTTGACCAGGAGCAGAGAGAATAGCAGATCCCAGAAGGGCAATTGGGGAAGAGTGGATTTCACAGTCCAGTCTGTCCCCTAGATCCTAATTGCATGCCATTTTGTATGGTGTGGAAAACTTTAAGACTGCCGGGAGAATAGTGAGCTGTGCATGTGTTGAGCTGGGAGTGAACTCACTGAGCTTAGTGCATTGCACTAGACATCAAGAAAATGGGAGATACAGAGTTCAGAATATTCATTATAAAGCTTCTTATCAACAATGAGAAGTTTGTAAAGTAGGAGTTTGAGGAATTTAAGGAATATGTTATACAACAAATAGTAGCAATAAATCAAATGAAAGCTGATGTATCTTAAATGAAGAATACCGTGAAGCAAATTAAAAGTACATTGGCGAGTCTCCAAAATAGAATGAAGGAGACAGAAGAATCTCAAAATTCGAAGATATTTCTTGTCACCAGGGGAAACAAATAAAACACTGGAAGCAGAGCTGGATCAGGCTAAAAAAGGTATTCAAGAATTGAAAAACACTATCAAAAGGCCAACTATAAGAGTTATGGGGGTCCCAGAAGGTCCAGAAATAGAAACTGGCATTAAAGGTGTGTTTAATGAAATAATAAGGAAAAATTTCCCCAATTTAGGCAAAGTATTGGGAAACAACATCCAGGAGGGGCACAGAACTCCCAACAGGGCTGATCAAAAGTGATCTTGACCACAACACATGATAATCAAGCTCTCTTCAATTGAACATAAGGAAAAGATCCTTAAATGTGCACATGAAAATAAATCAAATTGATATATAGAGGAATGGTAATTAAACTCACAGGAGACCTCTCACAGGAAACTCTACAGCCAGAAGAGAATGGAGTGACATATTCCAGATTGTAAAAGAAAAAAAAAAATTGTTGGCCCAGGATAACATACCCAGCAAAGCTTCCTTTTGTCTTTAAAAATGAAATAAAACTTCCACAGTCAAGAAAAGTTGAAAGAATATGCCTCTTCCAAACCTAAAAGATGTTCTCTTGACAGAGAAGAGGAATAGGACCCACCAAAACCAAAGGTAAATGCCAAGAACATCCTAGTAAAATAACAACAGATGACTAAATCAATGAATAATCCATTGCTAAAATGACAGGACCAAATTACCACACGTAATTACGCTGAATGTAAATGGCTTAAACTCATCAATCAAGCATTATAGATTAGTAGACTGGATTAAGAAAAAACAAACCCATCTATTTGTTGCTTTCAGAAGACATATCTCACCAACAAAGATCAGCAGAACATGGATTTTGATTCTTTTTTGTTAGTTTCATCTTTTTAAAACACTTTTTTCTCATTAAGTTCTTCACTGACTCATAGATCATACAGTAGCATAATTTTCTTCAAGAATGTTCTTTATTTTCATTTCTTCAGTGACACATTAGTGATTCAGTAGCATGTTATTTAATTTCATGTTGTTAATTTCTTTTTTTCTTCCTATTGTTGATTTTGTTTTGTGGCTATTCATATAAGGGGATGTATTTTAACTGTGTAATGGAGACTATTTTATCTAGTAGCATGTTACTTAACTTCACGGCATAGTAAGTTTCCATTTTTCCTCCTATTAAAAAACAAAAATGTGTGAAACTGATTTTATTTATTTTATAAAGTGGACAATTTTTATATGTTTCACAATACAGGGTAAGGAGGATAATGACATACCCCATTATACCTACCCTACTTACTCATCTCCATGCCCTACCTACTGTCCTCATTTCTTTTTCTCTCTTTCCTTTCTTCCATCCTCCACTCTTTCAATAACAAAACATGCTTTCAGTTCACTTTCCAATCACATACTTTATACTGCATTAGGTAAAGAATTTAGTAAACAGTAAACAGAAAAAAGACTACTGTTCCTCAAGGGCATAGGTAAAGGCGATTAACAATATGCAAACTTGAAAATGTCAGCATTGCTCATATGGAATATATATATGTATATATTTTACATATAGTATATATAAGAGTACATATATATTGAGCACACTTATATATTATACATAGATATATACGTACATACATACACACACATACACATATATTTATATAGCACTCTTAGTTTCCACTGACCAGAGAGAATAGAACGTATTTGTAATTTGAGGGATAGTTTATTTCACTAAACTTAATGGTTTTCACTTGCATTCATATTATTGCAGAAGGCTGTATTTTATTCAGTGTTATGGCTAAGTAGTTTTCCATAATGTGTATATGCCACATTTTCTTTATCCAATCATTATGTGGGCAGTTGCATGTTTCCATATCCTAGCTGATGTGACTTGAGCTTTAATAACTATGGTTGTACAAATAACTCCCTGATATGTTTATTTCATTTTGCTTAGGTAAATTTTCAGGAATGGATGACTGGGTAATATGGCAAATCTATTTTCACATCTCTGAGGAATTCCATATTGTCTTTCATAATGGCTGTACTAGTTTACATTTCCACAAATAGTGGATTTGGTTACAGTTACCCCACAATCTGGCCAGATTGTTTTTGGTTGCATTTGTTTTCAGATTATATCCAATCTTGTGGGGTGAGCTGAAATCTCATTGTGGTTTTTATTTGCATTTCTTGATGGTCATTTGTGTGTGTGTTTGTGTGTGTTAGTCATTTGTATGAAGTCTTTAACCCATTTTGAATTGACTTTTGCATATGATAATGTTTGATTTTTTTATATACATGTGGATATCCAGTTGCGTTAGTGTCATTAACTGGAGACTGTGTCTTCCTTATTGTATATTCTTGGTATTTTTTTTTGACTATGAATTTAACATAAATGTGTGGATTTATTTCTATGCTCTCTTCTGTCCCATTTGTCTACATGTCTGTTTTTATGTCAATAATGTAGTAGTTTGATAGCTGTGTTTTCTTTTGTATTTCGAGGTTACACAGTGTGATGACCCCAGATTTGTTCTTTTGCTTAAGATTGTTTTGGCTGCTCAGAGATTTTGTGGGTCCATACAAATTCTAGGTATTTGTTCCTCCTCCCCCCCTCTTCCTTCCCTTCCTCCTCCTTTTTCTTAATCTTTTTTGAAAGGCAGATTTATACAGAAGGAGCAACAGGGAGAAATATCTCTTTTTCACTGGTTCACTCCCCAATAACTGCAATGGTCAAGGCTGAGCTGATCTGAAGCCAGAAGCCAAGAGCATTTTGGGGGTCTCTAATGAGGGTGTAGGGTTTCAAGATTTTGATGCCATCCTCTATTGCTTTCCCAGGTCACAAGCAGGGATCTGGATGGGGAGTGGAGCAGTTGGGACATGAACCAGGGCTTACATAATATCCCTGTGTGTAGGGGGGGCAGGGATTAGTCAGTTTAAATATTGCCCTGAGCATTGGGGGTAGATTCTGTAAGGGACTTGTGGGGCAACCTCTTTGGGACTGAAGGACCTCCTGGATTATGCAAAAACTAGAGGTGGTGATAGGCCGAACCAGGATGGACCTTGGAAGTCACCAACACTCATGGGAACTGGAGTTGTGAGAGGGGCTGGTCTGGGCCAAGCTGCAGAATTTGGCAGCATATGCAAAAGCTAGCTCTGAGTGTGGACCATGCCAAACAGAGCTGTGGCACCCAGCATCATGTGTGAGAATGGGGCTTGGAGTAGGCATGGTAGAGGAACTCGGGGAACTCCCCTGCTAGACCACAGGGAGCAAGGGAGCCCTTGCTGGGAGCAGGTCAGGCCATGCCAGGCTGCAGCATCCATCAGTATTTGTGGTTCTAGAGTCTGGGGACTGGCTAGGCTGTGCCAGGTCAAAGCACCCTCTGACAGGACAGGATATGAGCCATACCAAACTGGGATAGGCTTCAATACCCCCAGTTAGAACTGAGACATACCAGGCTGAGCTGAAGCACTCACAAGCATGTATAAAACCCAGGGCTGGGAACAGGCCTGGTAGGGAAACTTTGAGATGCTCCTGCTAGGCTCAAGCTCTAACCAGTGAACACAAGAACTGGGCTGTAGATGGAATGGGATGTGCAAGCCTGTAGCTCCTATTGGCATGCATATGAGTTAAGTATGGTGGCAAGCTAGACTGGGATAAGCTCCATCATCTACTAAAGCCACAATACACGTGGAATAGTCTGGGCTAGGCTGGAGCTCCTGCTGGTTTGCATGAGAGCTGGTCTTAGAGGTGGGCCAGGTTGGACTAGATTGTAACACTCTGTGGCATGAAGTCTAGTCAGATTAGGCAATAGTACCTGCTGGTGAGTGCCAGGATTGGGGGTGTCATGTGCATTCCAGAATCTGTCATCACATATGAGATCTGGGACTGGCAGCAAGCCTGGTAAGGGAACTTGGGGAGCTCCCCTGCTGGGCCACAGGTCTTACTGGTAAACACAAGAGCCACATATGGAAGCAGGTCATGACAGGCAAGCCTGCAGCACCCATTAGCATGTGTGTGGGCTAGATCTAGGAGTAGGCCAGGACTGGTACAAGTAAGAGCCAGGGAAGGGTATAGGCAAGGTCAGGTCCACAAGAGGGCATGGAACTGAAGCTGAAGGTTGGGCCAGGTTAGGCTAGGTTACCATATCACTGATGTGAAAGAGCCAGAATGGGTGGGCAGCCAGGCTAGGCTTCAAAACAAATTGGCAAGGGCCAGGACAGTGTGCAAGTCATTTCTGGCTGGACCTTGGTACTCCCTGGCAAGCACAGGACCTGGGGTTATAAACAGGCTTGGTGGAAGAATTCTGGGCAAATCCCTGCTAGGCTACTGGTGAACATGAGTGCCAGGGTTGAGGTAGGGCCAGACTAAGCAAGACAGTAGCACCTGTCAGCATATGTGTGGCTGGGTCTTGGGTGGAGCATGCTGAGTTAAGCCACATTACCCATGGATTTGTACCAGAGCTGGGTGGAACACAAGACAGGCTACACTAACTTGCAGCACATACAAACATGTTCCAAATCCAAGGCTGGGTACAGGTCTAGTGGGATTACTGGGATGCAGACACAACGAAGCCATGGCTCCCACAGATATGAGAACTGGGCCTGTGGTGGGCTCAGTTGGGCTAGGCTACAGAATTGATTAGTTTGCATGAAAGAAATGGATGAGGAAGAACTGACCAGTAGCTGCATCCACAGGTATGTGCATTGGCTGGTACAGGTTATGGATTGAACTTGATCCTGCATTAGCTGGTTTACATGAATCAAGTCTGAGGTCACCCAATACAAAGTTTCTTGCGGGACTCCAATTACACCAGTGGACTCAAACCTTGGTTACAGGGAAAATCACATAACATGTGTTCTGACCCTGGAGTGTGTATACTGGGACTGAGCCTCAGTCATTGATGCCTGTGCAATGAAAAGCATGTCCAGATGCACATGCGGAACATAATAGATAGCTCACCACAGCCAGCAGAGGATGTTAAGTACCTCATCAGAGGACGAAAAAAAGAACAGTTTGGACAACTCTCCTGGCCTACAACATGTTCCTGGGTGTGTAGGTGTACTAAGGTGGACTTGGTCAGCCAATATTACCTTGGTAATATTACCAATATTACCTTGGTAAGGTTTTCCCAACCGTGTTGCAACAAAACTGATAGTATCTCAAAAATAACAAAACAACTCAAGTTACAGCCTCAGAACACTATTTCCCTTCAGGGTCCCTAATGCATCATCAAATGACTGTCCCAATCCCCAAGTGCTGATATTGTTGGATAGCAAGGAGCAACTCATTTTATCACCAACATAAGAGAAAAAAATAAGATAGAACTGAGGGGTCTCAGGACAGGGAGTCTCATGCCTGGATCCCACATGCCAGCCACCACAGGCACGTGGTGAGCTGTCCCCAGGTCTGCCTGGGCTCTGGGGGTTGCTCCCTTCACGGTGAATACACCAAGGGGGGATGTATCCGTGACTGGGTATGTCCAGAGCCCACCTACAGCCCTCATTAGACAGTGAATGGGATTGGGGAGGGGTGCGACCTTAGGCCTGGGGATTTAAACTTTCTGCAGCCTCCTGGCTGTGGGTGGGTTTCAGGATGGGGCTTCTCACGCCTGGATTCCAGATGACAGCCACCATGTGCATGTGGTGAGCTGTTCCAGGGTCAGCCAGTGTGCCATTTAGCGCCAGGCTCTGCCTGTTGGCTGCCTGGCCAGGGAGCTCTGGAGTTTTGGTTCTTTGAATCTCTGCTTAGGTAGATCCAGGTTGAACCCACTGTGCTTCTGGGATGTGAGTCAATTGTAAAGATTCCCAATGACAGTAACTCTTCCTTTGAAGAACTTGTAATCACTTAAGAATGCTGAGCACCGAACACCAGTTCATGCAAAAGATAAGGCTTGGAGCTTGTCCAGCAGGATATGCTATTACCTGACATGATGGTGGATTAGCAGATGGGTCACATTAGGCAGGGTCATGACATCAACTAGCACTCAAGAACCATATCCGGGGGAAGATTCTGTGAGGGATGTGTGGTACACATCTTGTGGCAATTCTAGCCAAACTGGTTAGCTCAAGTGTTTGGGTAGTGATGGACTAAACTACATGGGAACAAGGAGTCTGCCATCAATCACAGGTAAAGGAACTCCCAACAGTCTGGACTGGTCAAGGCAGCACACCCGAATGTGCATCCTGAATAAGGTGTGGGCTGGGCTGGGCTGGGCTGCAACATTCACCAGCTCATACAAGGCCAAAAGGAAGGTCAGACTGCGCTGGGCACTAGCCTAAAACCCAATGGCATGTATGAGAACTGAATCTGGGAGCGGATCAAGCAGAAGAACTTGGGAAACTCCTCTGGCGAGTCATAGTTCCTACTGGTGAACATGTGGTCCAGACCTGGGGGTTGGAAAAGCTGGGCAAAGTAGCTCCAACAGCTGGCCATTGTGTGAATTGGTAATAGAACGGGATGTATTGGGCAGGACTGAGCAAACCTTAACCTACAAGCAAACTAGAAACCAGGATGGAGCACAGGTCATGCTGAGCCAGGCCCTTGCACCTACTGGTCTGCATGAGCCAGGGACGCTAAGTCACAGTGTCCAGGGCAGAGGTCAGGACAGGTGAGGGGCTGGGCTAAGCTGAGTCAGAGCAACCACTGGCATGCATGTGATCTATGGCTGGGAACAGGGCTGGTTGGGGAGCTAAGGGAACAACCCTAACTGGGTTGAGGTTTCCACCAAGGGGTGTTTAGGCTGGAATGGGGGCTGAGTTCTGATCAGGAAATGGTTGTAGTCTCAACTTGGCACAAGTGTGGACAGGGACTGGAAGCACCAAGCTGGCCCAGACCCACATACTGTCTGGTGTCCTGGAGGATCAGGGTGGGTATGGGATGGACTAGGCTAGGTCTCAACTCCTACTGAGTCATGTGTGAGCTGTATGTGGGTATGGACGAGCCATGGCTGGGCTGAAACATCTAATAGCAAGAACCAGCTTGGCTTGAAGGCCAGCCAGGAAAAGCCACTGTTCCTGCTAGGACAGGAGGTAAACTGAGTAGTACTGGTTCATGGACCGCCTGGTATGCACAAAATCTGGCATTGGGAGAGGTTCTGATGGAGGATCCTGGGCAACTCCTCTGGCAGGACACAGACCCGGCAGGTAAGTGCAAGAAGCATGACAGGAAACAGCCCAGAACAGGACATGGAAAGTTTCCCACTGGCATACAATTTGGCATGGGTCATGGGCAGAGCAGGCTGAATCAGTTCACTTCACCCACTGGCGAATCCGAGCACCAGAACAGAGTGTGGGTCGAGCCAGGTTCGGTCGAAACAGAAACCAGTGCACAATACAGAATGCCAAGGTGAGGTTGCCCGTGCTGGGTGTGACCACAGCACACAACCAGCATGAGTGAGAACCAGGAAGGGAGGGGGCGGAGCCGGCAAGGGTAATAAGGGGGCATCCCCTTGCCAGACAGCTATTCCCACTGAAAAGCATGGGCTGGGCTGGGGGCAGACCAGACTAAGCAGGGCTACAACATCTGTGGGCCTCATGTGGACCAGATCAGGGAAAAGCCAGGGTGAGCTGATTATTCCTACTGGTGCAAGCATAAGTTAGAGTGGGTAGGGGGTTGTTGGCCTTAGCCACAGCATCAGCTGGAGGAAGCTGACACTGGGGGCTAATTCTGTCAAGTCAAACCACAGAGCCACCTGGAGAGTGCACAATCCTGGAGTGAGAGAGACCTGGGAGGGAAATAGTGGGCTCATCCCTCTTGAGTTACCATTCCCACAGGAGGGCATGAAAACTCGGACAGGGGATGGGGTGGCTAGACAGAGAGGCACTTAACAACATCCAAGAGGGCTGGAGAGTTGAGCCTGGTTGGATGAACTAAGCTTCAATACCCATTGACCCGTACAAGAGCCAAATGGGATGTGGGACAGACTGGACTAGTCTGCTGCACATATTGGCAAATCAGTGTAGGGGGAAGGCCTGGTGGGGGTTATTGTCAGTCGCTCTGGCTAGGTTGCAGCTCCGATTGGTTTGCATGAGGGCAGAGTGTGTGCTGGGCAGAACCAGGATGGACTGCAACACCCATTGCTTCCAGTGGAACTCGGGGCTGAAAACAGAACCAACCCAGCAATTGCAACCACCAGCTAATGGGACAGTGGACTGTGCTGGGCCCTGTGCTTGCTAGAACACACAGGAATCTGGTCTGGGAATACATCAAAGTTTCTTTTGGGATCT
Organism: Ochotona curzoniae; assembly: GCF_017591425.1. Lineage (NCBI taxonomy): Eukaryota > Metazoa > Chordata > Mammalia > Lagomorpha > Ochotonidae > Ochotona > Ochotona curzoniae. The sequence goes on along the minus strand of NW_024466382.1, from coordinate 47,876 downwards.
CCCCAATCGAAATGCTGGACTCAGAACCCTAACCAAGAAAAGACAGAAGACAGAACAGGTCAATCAACCACCTCAGCTATATGTTGGCAGTGAAATACTGGACAAATGGAGACTCTGTGATGGACTATGTCAATCAGTGGATTCTTCAACGACATTATTGTGCTTGGAGTGGCGAGATTGGCAGCGATTCATAACTGGTGAACTATCAAAAACACTTGAGCAAGTATCTCAGAGCATGCCCCACATCTGGGACCTGTGGTGGGTGGGAAATTGGGTGGGGCTTCTCCCTCAATATCCCCCTTTACCTCCGATACATGAAGGAAACAATATGGAAATAATAGTCTCTTACCCAATTCCCTATAGCCCTTGAACCTTTTTACCCTAATTAACTATGTACAGATTGTCAAAAATATAATAAAAAATGAAAAAAATTAAAAAAGATCTAAATATTATGTAACACACACAGATTTCTTGGGTTTGGAAGAGGCTTCTTTGTGGTATATATGTATATATATGATAGAACTGAAATGCATGTCTCACTCAGCTTCTTTCATACCTAGACCCTCACCACTCTAATAATATAAAAGAGGATAAAGTGATACTTCCTTGAAAATAATAGGTCATAGTTAGCTTCCCTATTCATTTTCTCTCCATGACTTATTGCAAATATCTTTTAATGTATATGGTGAATGATGTTTATTTTATTCAATGTATTTTGCACAATAAATTTACATTTCTGCAATCACTTATTTTCCTTTTCAGATGCTGCAGCAGGTTTCCAACTGTCCTCAAAATTAAATTCCTATTCTATGTTTCAACCCCACCCCCTAAATACATTGCTTTACAAAATTAAATGCCAGCATGCCTCTCATAATTCTGATGTATCAGAAAAGTTACCTGTTGCTACTTGTGCATGGCATGACAGCCTTTCATCCCCTTTTTGCCTTTGTTCTTTTCTCTCTTTAACATTACATCATAGCTGTGTTTTGAGACACACCATGTGCCACTCCTCCCTTCTTCATGAAGTACACTTACATTTTACTTTTGAAATTGTTGCATACCCATTTATCACTGTCCAAGTATATATTAGAAGGGTGACACTTTTTTCTTTTTCTGTATTTTATCTCTTACCGCTAGAAGAGGAGCTTGTAACATAAGTAGTATTGGTTGGCAGGTCATGCTGTTATGCAGAGGGAACACTCACCAAAGGAATGATTGTATGTTAATCAAAATGCTTTATTTAGGAGGTAGCTATTACTCTTGAGCAAATAATATATGCATCAAGTTATAAGAAAAGCATTTAGAAGCGAGGTTTGTTGATGAAGTTTTTGAAGAGAAATTTTGTAAGAGATCTTATGACTTTAGACAATGGCTTGTATCTGGAGAACAGGGATCACAATGATCAATTATATTATGGACTTTTCTTCAAGTTACTTTTATTCTTCCACTTTTCTCTATTTGCCTCTGTTCTTTATTGAGCCTTTTACTGATTTTGTTTTTCCTTTACCACTTTCCTTGCTTTAGTATCTTTTCTTTCATCTCGATTTTTTTCTGCATCTTCTTTATTTTGCCTTTATACCCTTTATCAGCAGAGCCCTTATTTTCTTGGGCTTCTTGTCCTTCTCCTAATTTTCCTCACTTGTCTGCTTTTGAACTTCCTGTCCTGACTCTTTTCTCCGGCTTATCTTCCTTTGGACTTCCTGTCCTGGTATGTTTTCCTCACTTCCTATCTCACTTCTTAGCTCACTTTTCTTTGTTTGGACTTCCTGTCCTAATATTTGTTCCTCACTTCCTATCTCACTTCCTAGCTCACTTTTCTTTGTTTGGACTTCCTGTCCTGGTACTTCTTCCTCACTTCCTATCTCACTTCTTAGCTCACTTTTCTTTGTTTGGACTTTCTGTCCTGGTACGTCTTCCTCACTTCCTATCTCACTTCTTCTTCTATTTTTCTTTGTTTGGACTTCCTGTCCTGGCACGTCTTCCTCACTTCCTATCTCACTTCTTCTACTTTTCTTTTTGTGGACTTCCTGTCCTGGTACGTCTTCCTCTTTTCCTATCTTACCTCTTAGCTCACTTTTCTTTTTGTGGACTTCCTGTCCTGGTACGTCTTCCTCACTTCCTATTAAACTTCTCAGCTCACTTTTCTTTTTGTGGACTTCCTGACCTGGTACGTCTTCTTCATTTCCTATCTTAATTCTTAACTCACTTTTCTTTGTTTGGACTTTCTGTCCTGGTACATCTTCCTCACGTCTTATCACACTGACTATTTCACTTTTATTTTTTTGGATTTCCTGTCCTATTGATATTTCATTTCCTCTCATTTTCTTTTGAGCTTCAAGTGTTTCTGGTATTCTGGAATCAATCTTCTTTATTTGGGATTCTTGTCTTTTTGTTATTTCAGCATTGCTGTCTACCTTGGCCTCTCTTCCTTTCTTCTGTTTTTCCAATTCAGTGCCTTTTGTTGTTCTTTTTAACTCTCCTTTTTGTATTGGAAGCACAGATTCAGTGGAATCTGTGGCTATTTCTTTTTTTGGTGCTTTCTTGCTGTCCTGTAGGCTCTTTTGAGAACTTGCGGTTCCTGCACACTTTAGAATTTGTGCTTTGGACTCTGACTTCTTTGCACATTCTCCATCCATATAACCTGGAAATATAACTGGGGATACAACAAAGTGCATGATATAAACATCAAATATATTCTCTATTCTTATTTCGCCCCATATTGATTCCTTTTAAAAAATTAAGCTGGCAAACAGGAGGTACCTTGAGATATTCGTGGAAATATAAAATTGTGGAAACTATGTATAAAATTATACAAGTATTGATAAACTTCAAGACTATTGTTAGTAAACTGGGAGGGTAATGAAAGAAAAAAGCAAATTGTATTATAAATGAACTGATATTTGTACACCAGTTTATGAGTAATAAGTTAAGGACTAAAAAAGAATGTTTTCAGAAAAGAAATAAAATGTATTTTAAGAAAAGTTTGTGGAAAGAAGCAACAATTACTTAAAAAAAAACAGAAAAAGGAAACTCAAATATACTTTCCATATTAAATAAGCACATATCTCCTTTTGTAATAATTGAAGGTGTTGGCAAATGATTTCATATACCAGGCACTGCTCAGAGCGTTTTATATATTAAATCATTTAACCTTCACAACCATCAGAGTGGGTACTATTTATTATTACTATTATTACTCTCTCTTTAAAGGGGAAGACAATGATGCACAAGAAAGGAATATGAAGAAGATTGTGAAATTAGTAGGTGATGGAGCTAGCTGGAATTTGAACCTGTATAGTGAGACTTCATAGTCCAGTTGTTGCTATCATTTTAGACTGTTCTTTGCAGTAATTGCTAGTTTACACTCTAACCACTTCTGGTACTTTTATTCATGTACAAGTATCAATTTCCATGTGAAGTAATAAACTTGACTTTGTTAGTTTCTGTAAAATATTATTTATTTTGTTGTTCTACTCTTTTTTTGGTAATTGGCTTCCTTGAATAAGGTAAAGAAAACATATTTTAAGTTTTATTTGTCTGAGAGGCAGAGAGATTGCAATAGATATAGATAGAATGTGAGAGATTACGCTTTCATCTATTGGTCTAGTTTCCAAATACCCACAACGACATGTGCAGGGCTAGGCTGCATCCTAGAGTCAAGAATCCTGAGTTGGGAATTCAACCTAAGGTACCTTGCTGTAGACTGAAACCTTTATATATTGGAGTAACTGCCCACTCATAAAGAGATGGCTAAGCTACAAAGAAAAATTGTATGAGATCTTGGTATTAAACTAAGGGATAATTTTGCTTTTAAAATCTATGTGTTGTTGAAACTTACAAAAAAGAATATCAAAATTAAAAGCTGAATAAACATAGCTGGGCTTACAAAAGACCCTGCCTAGCTAGATCATTTAAAATTAAAAAACAGAAACCACAAGACAAAAAAAAAATTGTTATAAATCTCAAAACAATGAGAAGCACATACAGAAGTAGCAGAAATTTAAGCATATATTACCCAGAAAATAGAAGCATTGAATCAAGTGAAAGCCAATATTTCGGAAATTGAGAATATAATGAAAGGGCCTGGCATTATAGCATAGCAGTTAAGGTCCTTACTTTGAACATGCCAGGATCCCATATGGGAACCGGTTCTAATCCTGGCGGCCCCACTTCCCATTCAGCTCCCTGCCTGTGGCCTGGGAATGCAGTCAAGGATGGCCCAATGTTTTGGGACCCTGCACCCGCATGGGAGACCCTGAGGAGGCTCCTGGCTTTGGATTGGCTCGGTTCCAGCTGTTGCTGCTACTTGGGGAGTGAATCATCTGATGGAAGATCTTGCTCTCTGTCTCTCCTCTCTGTATATCTGGCATTCCAATAGTAATAAACAAATCTTTAAAAAAAAAAGAATAAAATTGAGCAAATTAAAAATTCAGTGGAAAGTCTCAATAATAAAATGAATGAGGCAAAAGAAAGAATCTCAGTGGAAGACAATTCCTGAAACAATGGGTAAACAGTCAAAAAGCTGCAAGATGAATGGAGTTAAGCAAAGAAAATATTCAAGGATTAATGGACTTTTAAAAAGATTTATTTATTTTTTATTGGAAATTCAGATATACAGAGAGGAGGAGAGACAGAGACGAAGATCTTATGTCTGATGATTCACTTCCCAAGTGGCCACAACAGCTAGAACTCAACCCACCTGAATCCAGGAGTTTCTTCTGGGGTTCCCATGTGGGTGCAGGGTCCCAAGGCTTTGGACCATCATCTACTGCTTTCCCAGTGCACAAGAAGAAAGCTGGATGGGAAACAGAACCACCAGCATACAAACTGATAGCCATATGGGATCCTGACTTGTGAGGGTTAGAAATTTAAGCTGCTAGACTACCATACTGGACCCAAGGGATATTATTAAAAGACTAAAATAAGAAGAATAAAATAAGGAAAACTTCCTTAACATTGAGAAATAATTGGGAATTATAGTGCAAGAGTGGCACAGAATTGCCGATAGGGTCGACCAAAAACAATCTTCACCATGACAAATTATAATCAAATCCTCTCCAGTTGAAGACCCTTAAATATGCCCATGAAAAATATCAATTAATATTTAGAGGAATCCCAACCAGACTCACAACTGACCTCTTTGAGGAAACTGTATAGGCCAGAGGAGAATGTAGTGACACATTCCAGATTCTAAAGAGAAGAAAATATCAGCCCAGAATAACTCACCTAGCAAAGCTTTCCTTTGTCTGAAAATGAAGAAACATTTTTGCACAGTAAAGTAAAGCTCAGATAGTTTGCCTTTTCCAGATCACCCAACAAATAACAGTTAGAGATGTTCTCTTCATAGAGAAAAGGAACAGCACAAACCCAAACCAAAGTCTAACATGGAGAGCATCCGACAAAGCAAGACTAAATCAAACAATTAATGACCTACTGCTAAAATAACAGGACCAAATTTCCTACATTTCAATATTAACCCTCAGTATAAATGGTTTAAATTCATTAATCAAACATCAAGATGATAGCTGCTTGCAAGAAACAAATATTCTATGATGTTTGATTAATGAATTTAAACCATATCAAAGCCAGATAGAGATACAAAGAAAAAGTGAGCTACAGACCAGTATCCCTTATGGACACAGACTCTAAAATCCTAATTACCAGCTAACAGACTCAAACAATATATCAGCAAGTTTTTCACCTGAACCAGGTAGGATTTATCTCTGGCAAGCAGAGATGGTTTAACATTCACAAATCAATAAATGTGATTCACCACATTAACAAATTGGAAAATAAAAACCATATGTTCATCTGAATAGATGCAGAAAAGGCATTTGATAAAGTCTAAAAACATTTCATGCTAAAAAAGACCTAAACAAGACAGGTATAGAAGCAACATTCTACAACACAATCAAGGCAATATATAAAAATACAATGCCACCATTATACTAAGTGACAAAATACTGAAAACTTTTACACTAAGATGTGAAATTAGATGAGGATGTCCACTTTCACCACTGCTATACAATACAGTATTGGAAGTTCTTGCTAGAGCTATTAGGTAAGAAAAAGAAATGAAAGGATTTCAAGTCAGAAATGAGAATTTGAAATTTTGAAATTGAAAAAAAATCTGTTTGTAAATGGCATGATGTTTTACATAGTAGAAGCAAGAGATTCAATGTGCAACTCATTAGAGAATTTGACAATATAGCAAAATACAAAATTAATGTACACAAATTGGTATATACAAATAATTCCATGGATGAGAAAGAACTTGTAAGTAAAGTCCCCTTTTATATAGTAGAGAAGAATTTTGAATGCCTTGGAATTAACCTAACCAAAGATGTGGAAAATTTTTATGAATATAACTGTAAATCATACAAAAATATAGAACACATTAAAAGATGGGGAAATTTACCATATTCCTTGATTGGTAGGAATAACATCATTAAAATATCCATGTTATCATGAGTAATATACAGATTCAATGTGATCCTAATGCAAACCCCAACATCATTCTTCTCATAAATAAAAGAAAAAAGATAATAGAAAGGTTTATCTGGAAACACAACAGACCATGTACTATCGGGACAATTGGACTGCAGTCTGCAGAGAAAGAAGACTCCAACACATCACCTTAAAAATAGCACTAAATGGATCACAGACCTAGATCTGCAACCAGAACCCATCAAACTATTAGAGGAAAATCACAGGATATACCCTGCGAGACATAGGAAACTGGGGACTTGTTAGAGACACCAAAAGCACAATCAGCCAAAGCCAAAATAAACAAATGGGACTACATCAAACTAAAAGCTTTTGTACAGTAAAGGAAACATTTAACAAAGTCATTAAGCAGTTAATAGTATGGAAGAAAATCTTTGCATGCTATGCAACAGATAGGGGATTAATATCCAGGGTTTAAGAAGAGCTTCAGAAGCTTAGTGGCAGCAAAACTGAAGAAATGGGTGAAGGAAACGAACAGATATCTTTTCAAAAGAACAAATTAAAATAAATGGCTCATAGACATATGAAGAAATGTCAAGCTCCCTTGCTGTCAGGAAAATACAAATTAAAACCTAAATGAGTTTCTACCTAGCTCCAGTGAGATTGTCCTACATTCAGAACTCTGCTAACAGTAGTTGTTGGTGTGAGTGTGGGGAGAAAATTACCCTCCTTCACTGTTGGTTGAGTGTGGTCTAATATAGCAACTATTGAAGTCAGTATGGAGAGTGCTAAGCAAATCAATCTGTCATATGACCCAGCTATACCACTTCTGGGGACATATCCAAGGGAAATGAAATCTGCATATAAGAAAGTGACCTGAAATCCTTTATTATAGCAGCACAATTTACAATAGTGAAGACATGGAAATAACCCAGATTCCCATGAAAAGATAAATGGTTAAAATAACTGGTATATCTCCTCTATAGAATGCTGCGCAGCCATTTAAAAAAGTGAAATTCTAACACTTGCAACAAAATGGTTCCAATTTGAAACCATTGTGCTCAATGAAATAAGCTAATTCCAAAGAACAAATATTGTATATTATCTTTAATATGAGAAACTTCATGTAAAATACAAGACCTACATATGTGTATGTATATATGGTCATTTAGAGAAACTGTGTAATAGAACCTATAATATCAATATGTGAAGATACAATGCAGTATTTATATCTGGGCTGGGACTGCTTGGAGTCACTTTGATTCCATGTGCTCCTCAAGAGCAGTGGGAATCTTCAGGGACCTGTGGGAGTCTTTTTGCCCCTACCTAGCTGGCAGTGCTAGTGGTGGCTCCAGGCTGGGTGCTCTGTGCATCAACAGCACTGGGCAAAGCCCTAGGGCCACCTGGTGGTGACATGTTCTAGGGACTTGGGTGAGTAGGCTTACATGGGATATGGGTTACTGTACATCTGAGGCTTAGCAGGACCTTTGGGTTCATGCCCAGGAGAGGAATGACTACTGTGGGACATCAATGGACAAGTCCACTGTACTTTCAGGTAAGTGAGGGTGCTGAGTCTGAGCGGTTTAACAGGAGAACAGGAAGACCTTTAAAGGTCAGTCTGAAGCACCAGCACATGTAGAAGACCTGAGCGGTGATAGCTAGCATCAACCATCCTTGAGCACCACTCACTGGCACACTAAAACCAACGCTGGGGCCTATCAGACAGGACAAGATCACAATAACCACCAGTGAGAGTTGGATCAGGGGAAGGGTGAAGTTAGGATGGGCCAAGATAATAACTAGCATATGCGAGAATTGGGTCTTGTAGTTGAATTTGTGGGGATACGTGGGCACACCCCTGTGGAACTGCAGTCTCCGCTGGCACACCCAAGAACTGTGGATGGGAACAGACTTGGATGGGAAACTAAGGGGCTACCCCAGCTGGGTTGTGAATCCCATTGGTGAACATGAAGCCAGATTGAGGGCAGCAGGCTGTGCTGGACATGGCTACAGCCTCCCTTGGCGTGGGTGTGGACTGGGACTGGGGAGTGACAGATTGGATCACACTCCAACACACACTGGTACTCATGGGCACTAGGGTGGGTGTAGAATGTGCTGGACTAGGTCCTGCTGAACCACGTGAAAGTTGTGTCTAGACACAGACCAGGTGTGGCTGGGCTGCAACACTCAACAGTAAGAACCAGAATGGGTGTGGGCTGGTTGAGCAAGGTGACACTGTTCCTGCCAGGACAAGAAGTAGGCAAAACCAGCTTGGGCCAAGGACCTACTGATGTGTGCAAGATGTGCCACTGGGAGGAGATCCGACAGAGGAACCTTGGGAACTCCTTTGTAGACATGTAGTCCATGCAGGTGAGCACAAGAACCAAGTCAAGAAGCAGCCTTGACCATGCCAGGTTACAATATCTGCCAGCCTACATGTTACTCAGGTCTGGGGACAGATCAGACTTGATCTGTTCAAAACATCCATTGCCAGATCTAAGAAGCAGGACAAGGTTCAGGAAGAGCCAGGTCAGGCTGCAATGCCAACCAGTTCACACTGGGAATGCTGAGGTGAGGCAAGTCATGCCAGCATGAAGTCTGTGGGATCTGGGAGTGTGAGCCACAGGCATAAGGGCTCTAGCAGGGCTCAGGTCACATGGTGTGGTCCTGGGGTCTGCCTGCTCAGTGGGTGCCAGGTTTGTGAGCCCTGAGGGTGGGGAATCCAGTAAGGGTTGAGTTGCCTGACCAGGGTCCTGTGGTCTACCTGCGAGTGGTGCTGGTTTTATTAGCTATGGGGGTGGAGGATCCAGCAGGACTTGGGTCACCTGGCCCAAATCTTGGGGCCTGCCTGCAAGGTGGGCATTGGGTTTGTGAGCCCAGGGAGAGTGGGGGGAGGGATTCAGTGGAGCTTGGGGCACCTTGCTTTGTTCCTTTGGCCCACCTGAGCAGCGGATGCTGGATTCATGATTCTCAAGTGCAGGGAGTCTGATGGGGCTCAGGTCACTTGGCTTCAGTTCTGAGGCTCACAAGCAAGGTGGGTGCCAGGTTCATAAGCCCTGACTGTGGAGATTCTGGTGGGGTTTGGGTTGCTTGGCCTGGGGCCTGTTTGTGAGGTGAGTGCTGGGTTTATGAGCCCTGGAGGTTGGGGATCCAGCAGGGCTTGGGTCACCTGGCCTGGGTCTTATGGCCCACCTGCAAAGTGGTTGATGGGTTCCTGATCCCCAGGTTTTCTGGTGGGGCTCAGGTCTCCCTTGAACTGCCTGCAAGTGAAAAAGGTAAAACAGTGGATGCAGACTCTGACACATGTGGAGACTATGACAGCCCATTAGCGGTTGCCAGAGGAATGAGAGCTGAACAACAAGGACAGTAAAAATCTGGGTGAATGGAGCCCTGATGTCCACTATGTTAGCCAATAAGCATTGGGAGAGTTGCCTCACCCCTGGATCAGCAAAATCCACAGCATTTAAGAACTATCCAAACCACTTGGTCAGAACATACACTACATTGAAACCCTGGATTGATAGTTGGTGGGGGTTCCCCATCCGTCTCTAGTGGGGCATTTGGGAGGCTGGGTGCGGCATCCACCTTTAACTCTCCCCACCCCCTCAGAGACAAGAACTAAATAAAGAATTTGGAGGCAGTGATTTCATCTACTTACCCCTATCCCTCAATTCTTCCCACCATGGTCAACCATGTAATAATCATCATAAAAAACGCTAAAACTGGTGTTATAACATAGCAGGCTAATTCTTTACCTGAAGTGCTGGCATCACATATGGATGCTGATTCAGGTTCCACCTGCTGATAATAGTTTAGGAGGAGGATTTCTCAAGTTCATGGGCCCCTGTACTCATGTGGGAGACCCAGAAAAGTTCCTGGCTCCTGGCTCCAGATCAGCTCACTCCATTTGGGGAGTAAATTAGAGGATGCTCTCTCTCTCTCTCTCTCTCTCTCTCTCTCTCTCTCTCTCTCTCTCTCTTTGTAACGTTGACTTTCAATTTAAATAAATAAAATCTTTAAAAAGAAAATTTGTTTGTATATACATTATGGAATAGTACTCAAGAATAAAAAGAATAAAATTCGATCTTTTGTAACAAAATGGATGGAACCAGAAACCATCACACTTACTAAACTATGCCAGTTCCTGAAAGCCAAATACACATTTTCCCTGATCTGTGGTTACTAATATCTAGAGTAGAAAGTAGTGTAATCTATATGAGCAAAGCTGATATTTTGAGATTTGAATAGGCATTCTTGAAAGCATGAAATACAAATGGCTGATAGACCACATGAAAAGATGCCCAGGTTCATTAGCCATCAGGAAAATGCAAATAACCAGGGTGTTTCAGTTCACCCTGGTTAGAATGGCTATGATCCCCAAACCAAAAACTAACAAATGCTGGTGAGAATGTGGAAATTAAAGATTTCATAATGCATTGTTGATGGGAATGTAAACTAGTAGAGCCATTGTGGAAGACAATACAGACTTCTCAGAAATCTAAGTGATGTAACATATGACTGTATGCACTTTCCTTGTCTACACTCCTACACTTACTACATGTCAGATTCTTTATTTAATAGAGGGTTAAGCCTGTGATTATAAAGTAAATGGGAAGGATATTATTGTAAAAATAAAAAACAGGGAGGGAATAAGGATGGGGAATATCATGATCCTAAAATTGTATATATGAAATATATTTCCTTTAAATTAAAAGAAAAAATTTTCTCCCTCTCTCTCTCTCGCTCTCTCTCTCTCTCTCTCACACACACACACAAAGCAACAACAACAAAAAACAATTCTCTTCTTGGAAGATGTGGACTCTAATCTGTTCCTGGCGCCTTTGTATTTGCCAGAATTATTTTTGAGTCAAGTTGATGCATAAAGTTAACTGTTATAGATAATTTCTCTTAGATCACAGTCTTACCACCTTCTCTATGAGGGAGGTGTTTGAAAGATACAGGAGCATATTTATTACTAAGCATTTGGAAATTGTTTCTTATTCTCAGAATTTAAAAACAGATTGTCACATTTCAGCTCATTCTCTCTCTCTCTCTTTTCTTACCTAACTCACTCTCTAGGATGTCTTGAGAATGAAAAAGAACCTAAAACATTACATATGAGGATATTTTATGTTGGTTGATGTTTTATAATGTTTGAAGTTAGTTACATTAATTTGAACACTTATTTGCTTCTTATGGTTATATATTTTTAGGATTAAAATACTTTTCTGTTTTGTTTTATATGGTTTCCTTGAGCAGCTGAGTCAAGCATTAAACAATAATAAGATAAAGGAATCTGAATTTAGATAACAGCTAAAAAGCCAATCTTTGATTAAATAGCAGGTCTCTTTAAAAAAAATTTCTTTTGTGTGTTTAATTATCTGGTTTCTCTAGTTGATATGTGTCTTGTCTAGAAACATTTGATTAGTGAATATATTTCATGATTAATCATTAAAAGGGCAAATCTGAGAAGAGTATTCTCTTTAGTGACCTGGGTTTAAATCCTGATGCTGCTGTTTTCCAACTTTTTAACTTTGTGCAAATTATTTCCTGTTCTGTAAAGGAGACAGTAATAGCTAGCAGGCAGAGCAATGGCAGTAATGAAAACTGCTGTTTGTATTTGTGCGAATGCACAGTGCGTAGCAGATGCTAATATCTATCACTCCTCAAAGGCAAGGCATTCTGAAGGCATCAGAATAGGTGAAATTTTGTTCTTAAAAGAATACTTAATATCCAAAATTATTCAGGTGACCTTCACTTATAACTAATTTTTTTCAATTCCCAATAATGAATTAATGAAATTCAGAAACCAATCTTTCTTTTAATATACTTTGCTGGGATCAGTGATGATTTTTATTAAAAATATAGAATATATCCAGAATATATCCAGGGATTGTATTCTTTTGTGTGAACTTCACTTTTTGTGCAGCACTCTTTCCCAAAGTAGTTTTAAAAACGACTTGCAGATTATAGATAAAAGATATATTACAATAACCTATAAAGATTAGACTATTTTAGGAGTAGAAGCAGCAAGGCTGGTGAGTGGGGCAACTATAAGCAATGTAAATTACCAGAGATGCAGATAAATAAGAAACTTACCCACAGGAGACAGTGCTAAAAATAAAACACCAAGGCAAGATCAGTGGAGATTTTCTAACTTAAGGAGAACTTGCTTCCCTATAATACCTCTCTAAGTGAATGCAAAAACAGGATCTAACGAGCGCGTAACATTTTCTGCTTCATATTCCTGTCTCTGCTCACCAAAGCTCTGCATTCCATTCCACAGAGAGAATTATATTTGGATGTCATTTAGTTTAGTGTAAGTATTTGAATTCTTGTAATCCAATCCCAACAATATTATAATATTTGTTGTAATATTAATTCCAACAAAATTCAAAACTACATGCTGTTTTTTAAAATTTCTTGGTTCTTTCACAAGTGAGTTCTTTATTCCACTATCATGATTAATTTAAAACCATGTTTTGTTTGTCATTTATCAATTTAATTTTGTCTATATACCTATTTTTACATCAACTTTGGATTTTCTTTAGAGTAACAGTCATCATTTACTAGATCATAGCACAGATTGGGTGGCTGAAAACATAGACTATCAGTGATTTTGGTAGTAAATAATACAATGCAAGATGATTGAATTTTCTCACAAAAGTAAACAAGAAGATATCAAAATTGAAAATTGAGGAAACCAATTATTTAAGAAACAGTTCATACTCTGAAGTGAAGAACTTTCCGTGCAAGAAAATTTCAGAACAAAAATACAAAGGTCTTAGAAGCAGAGATTGGTAAGAAAGGCTGGACTTACTGATTTTCCCAGATCTGGTCACTGAAGGAAACAAAGACAAACACATTAGAAGCTATTGGGGTTCCTCTTCTTCCCAATCCTTGAGCCAGTGCTTTGAAAGACTATGTTCCTTACAACTAAATTCTATGCTCCAAGTGTAAAAGCCCTTCATTTCCCTTCCTCTTTCTCTTGTCTAGTTTGGTACAGTTTAGAACTTGTGATAACTTACTTTTAAATCACACTTCTCATTAATCTTTAGCAATTTTTCTGTGGCTTCAAGATTTTTGGATGCCTCAGATAGGTATTACTTGATGTATTTAATATAAAAACCCCATAAAGTTGTGAGAAAGATAATACCAGATTTATTTTTTTTTAACTAAGGATGAAAATTTTAAGTTACTTATGTAAAGCCTAACATAGGGCTGGCAAAGTATAGCCTATGGATCAAATCCAGCTTGACGTTTGTTTTTGTTTTATGAGGGTAGGAATGGATTTTCTATTTTTAAATGGTTTAACAAACAAGTAATATTTAGTGACATACTGAAATATATGAATTTCAAAAAGTCTACAAAAATATTTTACTGTGATTAACAGTGGTCATTCTTATATGTATTGCAGTGCTATTGTACTACAATGAGTTTGAATAGTTGGGGCAGTCTTTATGGCTTGTAAAACTAAAAACATTTATTATCTATCCTTTTATGGTAAAAGTTTGTACTACTTTGTTCTTACCCTTCAGCCCTTAGAGGAAACTAAAGTGCCTGAAATAGACAAGAAATTTAGGAAGTGGGCACTATGGTACCATGGGTTAAGCAGCTGCTGGGGTATTTGCAACCCATATTAGCACATTGATTCTTTACACTGGACTCTTCCGCTTCTGAATTTTCTGCTAACACAGCTGGGAAGATGGAGGATGGCCCAAGTACTTGGGCTCTTGCTACCAGGCTGGGAGACCTGGACGGGGTTTCTGACTCCCGACTTTGGCCTGGGCCAGTCCTGGCTGTTTTGTACACTCGGGGAGTGAATCAGCATATGGAAGATGTCACTGATAATCTCCCTTCTCCTCTTCCTGGGTTTTCTCTCTCCTTCTGCCTTTAAAACAATTTAACAAATTTTAAAAAATTAAACTTACCAGTGGGTATTTGAGCTATTCCTGAAAAAACAAGAAGATGGGTTAATTGTTGAATTTTCAGATAAGAAATACAATTTTTTCCCCATTTTTATTTCTGCAGTTGTTCTTGAATATTAAGATTTCTAGTAGAAAATGATGTATGGTGGTATGATAGTCCTTTAGTGTGTTATAAGAACTCTGTATTTTTTACTGACTTTCTAAATCTTCTTGTGTTCCAAATGATCATCATCTCTCTAACTACTCTTCCTGCTTCCATCTTTGCCTCATAGTCAGTTCTCAATAGAGCAGCCAAAGGATCCATTTAAACTTTCAGAGCCTTGTACTTGGGTTCCACCAATGAATGCTCATCTTTTCTGAGCCTAAATGGGTCATTACACTGGCTTGCATGGAAGGCCTAAAAAAATCTATTTTCTCATAGCTCTCTGAAAGCTTCTCTTTGTGTCTTTGTTATCTGTACATCATTTCATGTAGTTTGTAGATAACTGTAATGGCATGCAGTATTATCAGCATTTTTGTAGTAGTATTCAATAGCAATGAATATCATATTTATAAGTTATGTGCTGGGAGTGACTATAAAGATTCTTATTATAATAAGTGAAAAAGATTATTCTCAACTCATGAGTTGTTTAGAAAAGAGTTGAATGGCTAGTTTTGTGTGTGAGGTAGAGGGAATATGGAAGCTGATGCAAGATGGGCAGATCTACCAGAAAATCACACCTAGATTCCACTTAGTGTCTTAGCCAGAATTTTTCTAAATAATGGTGCATAAATGTAGAATAGACAAAGGTTTTATTATCTGGTCCAAGCTCTTTACCACTGACAAAATGAAGTACACAGAAACTTCAGAGTCTCCCAACAAAACATATCAAATCAATCCTGCCTGGGAGTGATATTTTGAAATAGTATTTAACTTTATCTCTCTTGCTAATACAGTAGATGTTGGTGAGATTATCATTTCACAATAAATGTAATATCTATGGGAGATGGATAGGAGAAGGAAAAAATATACATATGTTTTTTTCAAAATTATTAATTTAAAAAAATGTTTCTCCGAAAAATTCCCCGAAAAATTCTCAAATGTATAGCATGCTAAAGTAGACTCTTGGCACGTAGTAAGAGGATTGAATTAACTGTTGGCATGTTCTAGCTGAGACTCTATCAAATTTTTTGCCTTTTTTGACTGATAATCTTTCTCTAGCCCCATGTTCAAATTTAACTTGTGACTTAATTTATTGTTTATAAAATATTTAAACTGTCATCAATACTTGTTTTTTCTTCTTTCAGTTATTTTTCTTAGTAGAGTTGTGCTCTATGTCGATTTGTAGTTAAATTAATTCAATATTACGGTAATGTGGAAGAAGGGAAATGAGAAGTTGTTTTCTTGGAAACAGAATATATGCTGAGTAGAGAAAAAACAAATTGCAATCTTTTAGAGATTGAATAAATTATGAAAATCTCGTAGTTGTTTTAGCTAGAATTTATACTTGGATCCATTTGATTACTCTTATAACTGTCAAAATTTATTACTTTTGGATCATTTTATGTATTAGCATCATTAATATAGTTTTATCACATATTCAGCATTTCTTAAAACATCTCGGTAGAAATGGAATTATAAGTCTAAACAAATTTGCTTTCCAAAAAATTATATTATAAATAAAATATGATTGTGTAAATTTCGCCACAGCATTGCTAGCACTGGTTATGTTTGAAATTCCCTTTGTTAAATGAAAAATGCTGCCTAAAGGTCTTAAGTTTTCCTTCACTTTTTATTTCATTATTATTTTATGTGACTCATTGGATCTCTAAAGTTGTCAGTACTAAAGAGACAAGGGGGCATAAGAAGTACATATGGAAAAAAGCTTAAAACAAAATTTTGTAAAAGACACTGGAGTTCAGAAATATATGAGTAATAACTTACCAATAGGTATTGGTGTAACTGGTAGGATGACATGAAACAAAAATATGTTAGCAGAGTTTTTGGATCAAGAATAATGATTTTTTCCTTGTTCTTTCCAGGAGTTAACAAAGAAATGTTTGGAGGACAGCAATATTCCCATATATAAAAACACATATACACATGTATGATAAACATATATGATATACACACTTATATAATCATATATATGTATATATGTTTTATATTTATAAAGCATAATAGCATATCTATGTATAACAGAATAAGAGGAGTTATTCTCTTATACATATGTTTTTTAAAAATTATTAATTTTATTAATTTTGTGGCAAAGGAAGAATTCTATCAGATGTTATTGACTAACTATATATAATATTTCAATTTGACAAAGACAGAAGGCAACTAACACATATTTAGATCATTCTTCCTTTTAGCCGGATAGGAGGGCTACTACTCAGAAAGTTTAAGACAAGCATCAATTTAAATGCTGATTGCAATTATTTATCTTACTTCTACTATACTTAACCACCCTGTGTGAATCTTTTAAAAGAAAGCAAAATGCTTCTTTGTTTACCTCATCTCCTAGTGAAATGTTTATCTTTTTCATTGAGTAGCTCAATAAATTGACGAATAAGAGAGGGGTATTTTTAAAATATAAGCATTACATGGAATTTGGGTCAGAGTTAAGAAAAACTTTCTCCATATTTTGGGGCCTTAACTGTATCACATTATGAAAAGAAAAGTGACTTACTGATAGGCACTGCTACATGTGCTAAAATTCAAATACAAAGTATTAAACAGTTGACAGTGGTAACAGTATTGACAATGATAATACAATTTTTTAATAAAAATTTTTTTTCCATAGAGGAATTTCTGGGATAAAAAGGAAAAGCAACTCCAAGCCTTTTAGATGACCTCCTGTAGTGTCTGTTTTGTAGTATAACAATTTCAAAGGGTTAAAGAGAGGTGAGGTATTTTTCTATCATTCATTTTATCTAAGAAATTGAAATACTACAGAGCAGGAAAACCTCATTTCCTTTAAATTCTACTTCCATTTTTTAGCTACTCTATGTCCTCATTGTTTACTCTTGAATTTTTGCAGTTTTCTCTGTATTTTCACTTTATATTTACTTGAAATGGGTGATACTTCCCATCCTACCTGCTTCCTTCCTGCTATGTTCCCCATCTGTGCCTCTCCTTCCTTTATTACCTATTCTTTGCCTAAATCATATTTAGTAGAATTCTGGGCAGGAAAAAAAAAATAGAAATACCAACATTTTCCTTAAAATGGAAACAGCTATGTTTAGCGAATGTATAATTTCTTGCAATTGTAGTGATCAAGAAAGTGAGGTTTCAGAACATAGTTCTCATAAATTATCTTCAATAATATACTCTTAAGTACCACTTATTTTTCAGATGTAAAAACTGTTTTAGGAGTGGGAGAGATAAGAAATGTTTTTTCCTATTCTCAATTTCACTGGATGTGAAAGATAGAAAAGTTAAATTCATGTGTGAACCTTGAGAGGGCAATATCTTATTTTTCTTGATTCTTGCTTCATCCCCCTGTTTGGCACATGATAGACTTTCAATACATATTAATTTTTCTGAATGAGCAAATTCTTAATTAGTTTACCTTTGTCAATTTAATTGCGTTTGTTTCATTTCCTTTTAAAAACCATTCTACCCAAATCATTTATATACTATAGTAACAAAGAGAGCAAGTAATTTCATGTGACATTTTACACACAATTTTCTGAAGGGAATAAGTTCTAGTGTTTTATAGAACAATGAGATGCCTATAGTTAACAATGTATTACACATTTATAAAGAGCTAGAAGAGAGGAATTTGTAGGTTTTCAATGCAAAGAAATTATATTTATGTAGATGCAAATGCTAATTATCCTGGTTTTGTCACTATACATTACATGCATGTATTATCATACTGAATACTGCAAATATATACAGTTATGAGTCAGCTAAGTAGCCTGAGTTAAAATATGTTCAAAAGTAACTGTAATTTCAGATCATATCTTAATTTGCCCTCAGAGGGTTTTTTACTTTCTGAGATGTTCATTAGCAACTTGACAAGAAGTAGAATGTAAGACAAAAAAAGATCAGGAAATTTGAACATGAAAGTTTTAAAAGAGCTTGGAGAAGAACAAGAACCAACCCCAGAACTCATAAAAAAATGGAGGGTTTAATTCACTCTTGTGTTACTATGAAAAAGAAATTAAGCAGATAAGTGAGATATTTGGGAAATATGGAGGTATTATTTCTCAAACTCTTTCTGCTAAAGTTTTAAAAACAAGGCTTTGAGAGATAAACAAACTTTCACATCAACCAGGGGCCAGCTCTATGACATAGCAGATAAAACTGCTACTTGTGATTCTGGCATCCTGTATGGAAACTAATTCCTATCCTAGTTCTGACCAGGTTTCCTGCTAATGGCCTGGCAAAGGTAGCAAAAATGGTGCAAGTTACTTGGGCCCCTGGCCCCTATGTGAGAGACGTAAACGAAAATCCTTGCTCCTGGCTTTGGTCTGATGAAGTCTAGCTGTTGGGATTTTTTTGGGGAACGAACCAGAGGATGGACAATCTTTGTCTCTCCCTCACTTTATGGCTTTCAAACAAACAAACAAATAAATTATTTTTTAAAGAATCAAGTATATTGGGATAACAAATATCTTCAGAATATTTTGTTTAAATTTCTTGTAATTTGGGTACCGTTTTGGAAAGAAAGGAGTGAATCATTCTTATCCGATTTCTTTCTGCTAATTCAAAATTTCAGATATTGCTTTGAGCTGCCAATGTCTCATTACCTTTTCTTCCTAGGCTGTCCTTTCCTTTCACTTTTTTGAAATGCTTATCTTGATTTATCATGATTATTGCACTAACATTTTGCTAATAACTTTGTCTTTAGGTTAACTATGGTAACATTTTTCATCCATTTGCTTAAATATCTTATGAACATGACCAGATTTCTTACCATTTGGCTGGTAGAGTTGCCGTTTTAAAGTCAGGCAGGTAGACAGTGCTTGCATTTTGTGACCCTGGACAAGTTACCTAGACTCACAATTTCTTTCTCTTTATAATAGGAATACAATTGCTTATCTAGTGTTATGTGCATAGGTAAAACCCTGTGTGCAGTGCCTGGTACATTGCTGGTACTGAATAAATATTTATTATTATAGTAGCACATCATATACAAACTTCAATTAGAGTCTCTAAATGGATATTAATCACCAAAAATGGAACAATTCACCGGAAATAGGAATAAGAAAAACAGAAACTAAAAGATGAAAGTGATTAAAACTGAAAAATTAGTAAACCATAGAATCAGAAATACAATTTTAAGTCACAAGAGGGTACAAAAAATCTCTAAATAGGTTGCATAATGAATAAATATTAATATTAAAGTTGAAAGAGGAGACTTACTTGTAGGCTGCCCAGGTCTTGCTTTAATAAAAGCAAATAAACAAACTAATTAGTATAATTGCTGAAACAGAAATAGGTTTTCACTAATGTCCCTTCTAGCATGAACATCTCATATTGAATAGTAGTGAAAAAAGAAGGGTAAAGAGAGACTCTTTGTCTTGGGGATGTTATTCAGCGACAGATCCACAACTAGTGATGGGCCACCTCTTTCTCTTTTTAAAATACTTGACTGTTTTTAATCGCCTTGCATATCCAAAATGACTGCAATGCCAGGGGCTAGGCCAGGCAGAATCTCGAAGACTGGAATTCCATCCAGATCTCCCACATTGGTGGCAGGGGTTTAAGTATTTGTAAGATCTTCAGCAGCTTTCTCAAATACAATAGTAGGGAGCAGGATCAAAAGTGGGAAGTTGGGACTTGAACCCATGCTCATATGGGATGCTAGCACCATGCATGGGCATTATCAGCTGCACCACAACTTTCTTCCAAGTTATATTTCCTTTTTTAAAGCGAATTTTTCAATTTTTGAAAGGCAGATACACAGACACAAAAACACACCGAACACACCGGGACAGACAGGGTGCACTTTAGCAGATAGCTGATGTGTAAGTAGAAAAGCCAGGATTTGATATGGAATTTGAACATCCCAAGTTGTGTCTTAAACACTGTGCCACTTTCCTTACAGTCAGTATTTTATTAAATCAGCTGGTAATGAGGAAACAACACAGAGATAAGAAACTTGAATTAATTTAACAGAAGTGCAGGGGACCAAAGTGTAAGAGGACCAAAGAAAACTAAAGTCGAGACACAGAAGTAATACTTACTCAGGGGTGCTAGAGGGAGACCTAAACAAACACAGACACAAAAAGCAACTTAGAAATTGGCAGAGATTTGTTTGAAAGGTACAAGATTCCTTCTAAGGATATGCATGTGTGTAATGTAGAAGCTTGGTTGGTTGTTACACCAGATCCGTGGTTCTATAAGCATGTATTCTTTGCTGGGTGCTTCATCTCAATTTCTAACTCCTTACGAAAGGGGTTAGTGGAGCTACTTCAGGATTAAATGAAACAATGTAATTAAGGCATCTATATAGTTCTTATAGGGGATAACAAGAAAATACATATTTTAAAGTCATTAAATGTAAACTTCCTTCATAGGAAAGATTGGATGACCAAAGGCAAAGGAAACTGGAAGTCATGAATTTCAGGTTGCTGCACATGGAGCTGGATCTTAGAGAACACAGCAACAGGAAATAAGAGGCAAAATCCAACTTACCATGGGGTATTGGAGGAGGGTCAGCTGAAAAACACACATACCTTACCAACTCTTTTTTTTTTTTTCTATTGCTTTTTTCCCCTTGGTTTAGAGAATTTGCTCTTAGTGAATTGTTATTATATTAGACTTTGCTGTAGGTGTGTATTTACTTTTAATGTGAATTAGAGTGCAAACTTTCAAAATAATCATTAATAACCTCTTGGGGTTTTGGTAACAGAAGATAAGTGGGTAATGTAATAGGCACCTCAAATTTGGCATTCCCAACCCTGCCAGAGCAAAGCGATTCTAAGAGCCCCACAAAGACTTAACTGTGGCAAGTGGAATTTTAAATAGAGCAGGAAAAAATTATCTCCATTTCCTTTTTGTTCATTGAAAAAAAAAGATTTTTAACTTTTTGTTGGAAAGACAGAGTTAGAAAGAAGGAGAAACAGAGAAAAGATCTTTCATCTAACTGTTCTCTCCCCAAATGGCCCTCCCTGGCTAGAGCTAAGCCAATCTGAAGCTGCCTCAGACTTTCCCATGTGGGAGCAGGGACCCAAAGCAATGGACAGTCGTTCACTGCTTTTCCAGGTACATCAAGGCACTGGATCAGAAGTTGAACAGCCAGGGATTTGACTGATACATATTCGAGATGTCAGCAATGTATGTGGAGGATTACTCTATCATGCAGTGGTGTTGATCCTGTTTTTTGATCAGTTTTAATCTTTTCCCAGAGAAATTTTAATACTGATTTAATAATAGCAAGAGGTCAAGATGTACATCAACCTTTTACATGCCAAAGTCCTGTGCAAGAGAATTAAATGAGCACAGATTTATTGATTACCTGAGGATGTAACCCGGGCACCAAATAAGCAAATGCCTTTGAAATCTCCATTGTTTCTTATCTTGCTTATTTTTCCCCAATTGATAAAAGTTTTTAGTAGTGAGAGGATACATCAAAAAGTTTGTGGACAGTGGAAATAAATTTAACTACAAAAATTGAAATTCACTTATGGCTTTTCCATATGAACTCTTTGAAGAAACCTTTTGTAGTTGCATGCATGAAAAACTTTTCAGCTGAAAATTTGAAATTTCTAGAAAACTATTAATCAATTGGTAGATTTCTAGATAGTGGAAAAGAATGGCTAGACAAATACACATTTAACGTTTTTGTATTAAAACATGGGTAATAATGTCTTCGTTAGACTTTGGCTTGTTCATTTCCTGCGTAGTTATGGAGCTGGAAACAAAAATGTTATTTAGATAAATCTGTTTTTTTTCTTACCTATAAATAGTCCCTGAGTGAAGCTCTTTAGCATTATGCAGAGTCTTCCCCGCCCCCTCGCCCCCGCACTCTGATAATTTTTGTGTGAGTCAGTGAACGTTCAGGAGACTTATAAATAACCTAGTAAGGTTCTAGGCTAAGGGAAAAAAAGCAGACAATAAAGTTTGAGTTTTAAGCTATTGTATCCTAACAAGGGTAGATATATTTCAGATTCAGACCTTTAAATGCTGCAAGAAACAATTGATTACCACAAGGTAGGGGACAGTGAAACTTACAAGTGGCTGCCACAGCTGAAAAGCAAAAAGAAAAATTAGTGTAGAACTGGTCAAACAGGAATTTATCTTCTTTCTACTTTTCTGAGAGGGAAGTTCAGAAATATCAATGGCATGACCGTTCTCAATGGAGGGGCATAGAACAGCTGCCACCACACCTTGGGTCATCCAACTCCTGTCCAGTGTGAGGGGGCTGCAGGAAAGAGATGACTTGTTTTTTCTCGTTTTGCAGTGACTGCTAAAACTGCTTGAAATCTTGCATGGGACTGACAATGTCTTTTAATTGAGCTGCCTTCCTTTTTATTCTTCAAATAGCTGTTATCTTCTGCTGGCTTTCAATTATTGGGACAAATATTGTCTCTTTCTTGTTGATAGATAATTACAATATTAGCTTCTTTTGATTGCAATATTTTGCGTTGATAGACAGGGTTTGTGTTTGACTTTCACTTTTTAAGAGAATGGATTTTACATGTTCCATTGGTACAGTTCCAATCAGACAATCCTAATTCCCTGATCTTCCTTGTCCCCCTCTCTTTTCCCTCTAGTCAACAGTAGTTACATTGTATGAGACAGAGCATCAACTAGACAGTGGATTATGAAAAGGAGTTGGAGCAACATGAGTTTCCATACCACAAGGAAGAAATAAGAGGAGGAAAAGGATCCATATAGGAGGCCAAAGACAGCTATTATATAAAAATAGGCAGAGGAACTTACTGTTCATTTCTGAAGCTTCAGCTGTTGCAAAAACAAAAAGGAAGAAAAAGGAAAAAAAATCAGCATATTTAGAACAAAGATAAATCAGTTCTCCCATCAGATGCTTAGATGGAGATCCTCTGAAGTAGGGTGCCTTGGATTTTTCTTCTATAGAAATTGTGAGAATTTTCAATACTGTAGGTCTTACAGATAATTAAGAGTATTCAAGGAGGAGCCTTAATCTGAGGGAATAGTCAATCAATAATGTATTTTATGCATATATGAGAATTATATTTAGAACTAGCATTTAAGGCAGGTAATGGCTAGCTTTAGTTAATCATGTCATGATGTGTGGGAAGTTGTGGGTCCTCTTAATTTTATATTTGTTATTCCAAGTTATCTTGGATGCTTGGTTACTCCATGGCATCAGAAACAAAACATTTTTCTCTGCATTGTTTATTATTTTATGCCTCAGTAAATTAAGATCTTAGCCTGCTTAATTTTTATTGTCTTTCTTGTCACTTATATTTTAAAAATTACAATTATAGAAACTCCGTGACAGCTGAATAGCTGTGATTAACATTTGCCTACTCCTCTACAGAGTAGAACCAAAATAATAAGTAAACAACATTTTTAAAAGAGGAATGCCTGAGGGAGAACATTCAAATTCAGCCAGGGAATCATGTGGGACATGGAGATCTAGTTTGGCAGCATAAGCAGAAAAACAAGATGCCCCTGGAACTACAACCTTAGTCCACTGGCAGGAGAAATCTCTCAGCAGTAGAGGAGAGAAATGGTAGTTTGCATCTGTGGGGATGGCAGATATTGACAGTTCTAGCCAAATGAGGGATCTGTAGCAGCCACAAGCTTGAGGCCCATTTATGGGAACTACCTGGAGTTTGCATGGTAATTCGCTCAGAGAAGCAGCTTAAATTGTCTCCCACCTGTACCTACTAAGTACAGGTTCTTGAAGCCACTTTTAAAATCCATGCTGATCTGGGTTACAGAGACCCTGGCATATTCCAAATCCTAGGGGTCACACAGACATCTTGATATATTTGCAATAAGGACACAAAATCCAACAATACAACTATGATCTTAATACCCTAGCTCAAGCAGTTCCCTGCAGAGTTGAGGACAGGTGGTTTGCTGTGGCAGGCTGACTTGTCCATGAATGCTTTAGAAGTGGGATCACTTACTCCAGGGGAACTAGGAGCTCATCTTTCCTAACTCTCTATATATGCTTAGGGAAATATGACTCAATCCTATCCCACCACTGGAATTTAGGCTAATCTTGTAGTAGTCTTGTCCTAATCCTGCCAGTACCCAGGAGATGCTCCTGTTGGACTTTGAGTCAGTGCTACTGGGACCCCAGTCTCAGTGGAATGAGGTTTGGTATTCCTGTGACCCTGGCCCCAACCTGGAGGACTATACTTGGAAGATATGCAGTCTTTTTGGAACTGAAAGGAAAGCCCACATTCCCAACTGATGTCGCTAAACACAGTGGTACAGTGGAAAGAGATATGGGGATATTACTCTACTGCAAATAAGGTCGAAGTGTTGTACCAAACCAAACACTTGAAGATATATCCTCAGGAAAAGTCCTTTTACCCCAAAGCCACCCTTTACAAGATGCACATAATGAAGGAAAACAAGAAGTATGATAAGATGAAATAATACAAAAAGGAGGAAATAGATGTACAGGACTTACCACTGCTGGATCCAGTATATTGAACTAAAAAATTTAAAAAAAAGTTCTTAGAGTTATATATATATATATATATATATATATATACACACTATATATATAGTTTATATTAAACTACTGTATATATAGTTTATATTATCATTGACATTTTCTTTCAGAGAAGATTTGAGAAGATGATTTGCACAGGAATGACTAAACATTGATAATTTTGCTGCATTTTTTCTTTATGACTACCTCTATCTCAGAACCATCTGATCTTTCTTTGGAAAATTGTACTCATGTTGTAGTTGTATGGCTATCTACTTCATTGATACCTTTCATTGCAATTGTGGCAGGAGAGATCCTTAATTGTATTCTTTTACTTGCTTCCACTATCCTTTTTTCATAACACTCCTGTTTCATTCCTTCAACCATTATTTTTCTTTTTGCTCATTTCTTACAACCTTCTGACTCTCTTGGTTGCACCATTACATCAGGAAACTTTTCTCACTAATGTTCTAAAATATTACACTGTCTACTGTGAATTGTAAGACAGTGATATCTTTATTTTCTAACATATGATTGGTTGCTCTGAGTTTGGCAAATATGATTGTGTCTTTAGTCCTGAAACAATCAGTTGAAGTAAAAATCCTTTATATGTAGTAAGAAGCCACTAGAATTAGTTGAGAGAGGCAACTTACCAATGGGTCCTGGGGTTTGCACTATAAAGAAATTCAAATCACCACATTAGTATGTTTATTCATTTGAAGAATATTTTTGATTAACTTGATTCTATAGTTAGGGATTTGGGAGGTAGACTATAGGGGAAGTGAAGCCAGTTGTGAGATTATAGAGAACAAACTCACTTGTGTTAACTATAGAGCAAAAGGGATTTTTAATGTTCATTAAAATATGTCATCCTGAAATGAGACTTTTGAGATATCTGTGTCAACTTGCATGATGTTGGCAAAAAGTGAAAATTATGCACTTACCCTTGCTTTTTAGTAGCAATAGATGATTTTGCTTTCTCAATAGATGATATTTGTACTAGATCTTTCTGACTAATTAGTATATTCAGGAAGTATGTTTAGAGTAAGGAGGAAAGGATTCAGCTCTACCTTCTTACAACTTCTAGCTTTATTGGAGACCCACAATTGTGACTGCTGATTTAATCAACTTTGTAATCTGTGAGCATGGGATTAAAAAAAAACCTTGTTTTTAAATAGGGTCTGTTAGGGTGATTTTTCTAGCTCTGATCCCCTGGCAAACTGACAAAGGTAGAAAGCCTATTATATTACTTTATCACATTGTTTATGCATGGTGAGCCTGGATTTGTAAACGGAGTCTGAACTGGGATATTTACAGATATCTATTAGGAAAATATTGCTGGGGTCATCATTGTAATGCAGCAGGTTGAGCCGCCCCTCCCATGTTGGATTGCTAGTTCTAGTCCTGGCTTCTCCTGCTCTTGGTCCAGCTTCCTGCTAGTGTGACTGGGAAGAACAACTCAGGTGCTTCTGTCATCCATGTGGGAGAAGTTGATGAAGTCTGGACTTCTGGTGTGAACAAATGAATGGAAGATTTCTCTCTCTCCCTCTTTCTCTCTCTCCCTCCTACCTTCCCTCCCCGCTCTCTCCTCTGCCATTCTGTAACTATCCCTTTAAAATACATAACATAAATATTAAAAATAAGTAAGGTATGTTTCATGCTATCCTATGTGTATTTAGGCATGCATTTTAGCCAGGTTACTTATGGAATTCATAGGATAAAATGTAGTGCTTCTTGAAGGAGATTCTAGCTCCTGGGGCCACTTTGGGGCATCTAAGCTAGGGAAGTGCCCACTCCTAGCTAATGGGAGGCCAAAGTTGGCTGTGTGGATACCTGTGTATTCTACTGTGAGGACAATTCACATAGGTGTGGGAAGACTGATTCTGTCTGATGGAAAGCTGTGTTTCCTGCCTTAGATCTGGAGTAGACTGGGTGTAATTATATGGTCGAATCTGAAATGTGGACATTGCAGTGTCTCTTTCCCACAGCCTCTCACTTCATCACTCTCAAAATGGGAAATATTCCAGATGTGACCCCTAAGCCCCAGACCTTTAATTCCAGTAGAAAATATATCTATAAGGTGGTTTTCGTGTTATGCATATTCTGAGTTGTGAGTAGTGGAAAAACTAAACATGCAGGTTTTTTTGTAGAGTGCATTGATATTTATTTTCATTGTATCTGTAAATATACACCCTTTCTGCTGAATAGAACTCTCAGAACACCTGCCTCTTAGCATAAGCCACTTATCCTTGCTGTTTTACTGTTCATAGAACAAAAGTTGACCATAATCTTTGTGTGGCACCAGTCTTACTAAAGCCAAATGACCATAAGGATGTGATGTTCTTACCCATCATATATATTGAGGAAGGCACCGAAGCTCTCCAAGCAACATGCTATGGTTAAATTCCTTTTTTTTTTTTTAACAGATTGATTTATTTTTACTACAAAGATATACAGAGAGGAGAGACAGAGATCTTCCGCCTGTTGACTCACTCCCCAAGTGACAATGGCTGGAGCTGAGCCTCTTCCAGGTCTCCCATGGGGGTGCAGGGTCCCAAGGCATTGGGCCGTCCTTGACTGCTTTCCCAGGCCACAAGCAGGGAGCTGGATGGGAAGCAGGGCCAGTGGGATTAGAACTGACACCCATATGGGATCCCAGGGCATTCAAGGCAAGGACTTAAGCTGCTAGGCTATGGGCGGGGGGGGGAGGGGGGGCTCTTTTAAGATTTTTTGAAAGGCAGAGTTACAGAGTGGAAAAGTGTTTCCATCCACTGGTTCACTCCCTAAATGGCTGCAACAGCTGGAACTGGGCCAGTCCAAAGCCAGGAGTTTCTCAGGTTCTGCTGATAATAATCTGAAATTTCATTTTACATATTCATTTTTTCCTATATTTTCTTTACCTGTCTTTAAGTCTCTCAATTTTTGACTTCTTATATCATTTTCCTTTGTTTTCTCAACTTTATATTCATTTACTCTTTATTGGTCTGGCTGCCAGTTCATTCAAACTTCTTCCAATTTTGTGCCTACTTTTGTATATTTCTTTCTATTTTTCCTATTTTTACCTTGTACCTTCATTCTTTTACTTTGCTTTGTTGTTTCTGAATTTCTTTTCCCTAAGCCTTTGTCCCTTAATTTTCCATGGTAGATGTTCATTTTGCTCACTATTAATAATAACTCCTCAACCATGGAGATGGAGAAAATAAAAAGCCAATAAACAGGAGTCCAAATTGTGTTATTAACTGTTTCTTCCTCTTATTATTTTTTAGAAATATCATTTGAGCCTCAGATTTCCTATCTCTAAAATATCTCTATTGTTTTTGTCTTATCATCATCATCATCATTGAAATATTTATTGACCCAATGAAATAATGCACATGAATGCAAGACAAAATGCAAGACTTACTGAAATAATGTAACAACTATAGGGCTTATCATTCTATCACATGAATATAGAAAAAGGAAGTAAGGACAAATAATATTTTTTTGGATTTGTAATTTAATAACTTCTTACTTTGATGAATTATATTACAATTTGGTATGTGAAATAAACTTATAACTGTTTATATGAGGGCACATCTTAGTTTGCAAACATGAAGTTGTAAACAATTCTACCTTGGAACATAACTGCTATTTACAATATTTTCATGCAAAATAAAGCAAGTAGTTAAAATTGGTGAAAATAAAACCTATTGAATCTGTATTGAACCTTTCAGAGTAGCAGGACATGAAAATAAACTTAATATTTACATTATTTTTAAAAGAAAATAAATAAATCTTATAAGCAAAAAGTCATTTGCAAGGAAAACAAGATGTTTAGGTACTATATTTTAAATCTTTAACACACATTGACCCTAAATAGTTAAGTTCTTTCTATAAATGGACATAACTCAGGAGCAACCATCCCTGGAAGTTAAATTATTCATTTTATATTTCAGCTGTACAGTTTTTATGACAGAACTTGGATGAGTCCAATTTAGAGGAGTTATGGGTGGGATAATGACATGATGGAAATGCTCGGTTCTTGAGCCTGTTGGCGTAAATCATTGA
Source organism: Ochotona curzoniae (assembly GCF_017591425.1). Classification (NCBI taxonomy): domain Eukaryota; kingdom Metazoa; phylum Chordata; class Mammalia; order Lagomorpha; family Ochotonidae; genus Ochotona; species Ochotona curzoniae. Next base: position 18,862 of record NW_024466382.1, on the reverse strand, counting down.
GATGAAGAAAGATTGATGTTCTAAGACAGTAAAGAGCAAAATGGCAATTTAATTGAAATTTAGATGACTTACCAATGGTTTTTTGAGTTAGCTCTAGGGGAAGAAAAAGAGATAAATCAGAAGTAGTATGTACTGAAGGCTCTAGAGAACAAAATTCTTAATCGTATGGTTTCCCTCCTAAGAATCTGTACCAATAAAGTAGAGATTAACTGCAGTTGGATGGTTGACTTTCTTGGTGGGATACTATGGCAAGCTAATATATAGAATAGCATTCCCATTTGTTTAGTGCATCCATTGGGAGGATGAGTAGCAAAGGTTTTAATGACAGCTAAACACTTTTGCCTATTTAAACACTGGAAGATTAGAAAATCCTTTTCCACCTAAAGTTTATTATTTCTCTCATTTAACTTCTTCCCAATTCACTCTGTTTTTACAAATCCTTTGTGTGACTGGGATCCTTGTCCAAGAGTTTATTTCATAGTTTGTGTCAGTAAAATGGATTCTCATAGAATCATTGACTTACTTAAAGTGTTAGGTGAAAGAAAACCAAAATACTAAGAAAATGTGAATTCCAAACAACCCTTGAAATCCCAACACAGAAAGATTCCTTAAAAATATTGTAGAAAAGTAAAGTGCCTCAGGGTGGAAAATCAGACATCACACTTACTGATTGGTCCTGTAGCTCCAGCTGAGAGAGAGAGAGAAAGAGAGAGAGAAAGAGAGAGAGAGAGAGAGAATTCAATACATTTCACTACCTTGAAGAAAATATCCATTCCCAGCACTCACTCTAGAGGCAGCCTTATTATAGAAAAACTGGGAAGAGCAAGGTTTGCTTGTATGAGAATTTTCAAACAGGTTCCCTTTGTACAGCATAGGGGAGCTATAAGAATTGAAGCCTCCCTCCACATTTAGTGATGTTTAAAATCCTTCTGAGGACTGGAATAGACTTATTCTATAGTAATTTATGATGGCTCTATTTTCTTTCGGGTGTTTTTCTCATTGCCTTACAGAATATAGTATATCCTTTTCCCTTGCTGATAGGCCATCATGACAGTTTCTAAGACCAAGTATTTATTTATTTTACATTAGTCTAAGGCTTGTGTTTTCTTGATTTTTTTTTTCTTTGTATGACCAGTTTGGAAACTATAGTAGGACTGCTAACGAAGACAAGAAGGATGGTGTCAGAAGTCAGAGATTAGTTCCTAAAACCTTCTAGGCCAGTAGTAAAATTTTTAGAAAGAAGAAATAAGCTTGGTGCTTACGGACAGGTGCTGTGAATTGCACTGAAATACAAAACACAAGGGAAGTCAGTGTGGTAAGACATTAATAAATTTCCTACCAACAATATTCTCTCTACATAGTAACTCAGACAGAGGAAAATAGCTATTGCAGGATTAAAAATAATTTTATCATGGAAGCCATCATACCCATCTGATCAAATCTTTCAGTATTCATCTTAAGTGAGGAACCTAAATAATTTAAAAAACTAGAATAAAATTTGATAATTTAAAGTATGAATTATTTGTTCTTTTCTCATTTTAAAATCGGTGATAATTCTGTCTGATATCCTGGGCATCTCAAGTTGCCAGGATAATTGAATTCAATTAAGAAACACTAGCAGGAAACCCTGCAATATAAAAATGGAAACAAATAGGGTGTATAATGTAGCTCCAAGGCCATCAAAGGCCAACAAGCATTAGAATTAGGAAACAGAAGAGGAACTCACTGATAGGTCCAATAGTTCCACCTAGAAAATGAGAAAACAAAGCATTGATTAGAATGGTTCTTTGGTTTGAGTAAATATACTTTGTATATATTTTTTCCTGGGACACATAAAAAAACCAAAAGCAAAATTTCCACTTTACTAGAGAAACAAATTTTATATTTAATTTCTCTTAAGGGGTCCCCAATTACTGCTGGAATCTTATAACTGGAACTACTGAATTCAATGGTCAAGTTCCATTCCCTAGTGAACTGGAGAGAATCCTGTCTGTGTATCTGTGGGTTACAATCTTTCAATCAGAGGATTGCAACCTTTCTTCCTTCTGGGCTGATATGAACTTGTTTGACTAGCAATAATAGCCTCATGTTTCAATATAGGTAGCAGTAATTCCTGTCTGTGGTGATTTTGGCCCTTGAGTCAACAGATTAACTTGGGCTGTAATATTTTGGTACATGAAGTAGTAGAAGCTAATAATTATATTTTCAAAACATTCATTTGTAGGGTTAGTGGGTTGATGGATTGAAACAATAGACTCACATGCCTCTCAACATTCTGTCCCTCTTTCTCACATACACTCACTTCTACACACTGTGTAAAATGCAATTTTTGATGATTTACTGTCAGTGTTTGCTATTGAAGTTTGAATTTTGAGTGTTTTAATCATGTTTCATGTATGTAAGTTATGTAAGTGATCATAGAAGAGCAGACACAGTACAAATTATGAGTCCCAACCTTCAAATCATTCTACTCTTCTCTTTTGAGTTGCCCAATTATGGAAGTTCATACTGTTAATTTCCTTGGAAATGATATATAGAAATGGGTTTAGAAATGAATTAAACACTAATTAAGTTTCATCTTTCTTGTTGATTTTAATGTTACTTTTGCATGGAGATTCTGTAGAAATGGAAGGTTCTGGAACCAGTTGCACTAGTTTTTAATTTTCTTTCTTAATGGATTGAGAGCTCTGTATTTTGTCTTAAAAGTTAGCACATACACAGATCACCTAGAGATTTTGATGAACTGCAGAGTTGGGTTCAGTAGGTCAGGCATTCTAAGGATAGCTAATGCAGGTCCTTGGACTCACTTCAAGAGCCTGGCCATAAAGGAGTGGTGATATAATTTGTATATCACTGATTTCATTTTCTTTTTTCTTTCTCCAACTGCATCTTTTTTTTTAAATTTATTTTTATTATTTTTTTTTTATTGGAAAGGCGGATATACAGAGAGGAGAGACAGAGAGGAAGATCTTCCCTCTGATGATTCACTCCCCAAGTGAGCGCAACGGCCGATCCTGTGCAGATCTGAAGTCAGGAGCCTCTTCCAGGTCTCCCACACGGGTGCAGGGTCCCAAAGCTTTGGGTCGTCCAAGACTGCTTTGCTAGGCCACAGGCAGGGAGCTGGAAGGGAAGCAGGGCTGCTGGAATAGAACCGGCGCCCATATGGGATCCTGGGCGAGCAAGGCAAGGACCTTAATCACTGCGCCACCGCGCCGGGCCCTCCAACTGAATCTTATCCCTCACTTGTTATTTCCTTCTAGTGTTTCTGTCAGAGATATTTGTTTTAATATTTTCTAAAATTCTATCTGCATGCGCACTTCTTCCAGATTTATTCTTTTCCATAGCAGGGCAGATTTTACATAACCATCACTGACAACTTGGAGACGGTCTGTCAGTGAGCTGGACTCATTACATTCCACTGAAATGGTGTTGGTGGTCTTAAGGAAAGCAATTCTATTGAGTCTCTTCCTCTGAGGGTTTCTGAGGTTTCAATAAGCAGACCCTTCCAATCTTTCTCTTAACCACTTTTGTTTTTCACACTTTTGCCTTTGCTGCAGATTCTCATCATTTTAGAAAAATTGTAAGTGCTAGTACTTTCTCACAAGAACATCAAAGTTTCCTAAGGTAAAAAATAAATAATGTACATCTATTAAGGCATCATTTTCTATATCCACTATATGAACTACTATTATGTGTTATTTAAAAAATTTTAAAAATGTCTAAGGAAGTAGAAATGCTAACTGATACTGTTTGATCATTACACATTAGATTTATGTATAGGATTATGATGTACTCCACAAAAATGTACAATAAAAAGGAATAGAGAATGATTAATGGAAAAGTTGTATGGAAGGAAATAAGAATAAGAACATCTAAGAATGTAAGTGTCTTAATTCTCTAACAATGTAGCAAAGAAAGGCACAGAGGAATTAGATACAGGGCAATACACTTACTGATGGGTCCTACAGCACCAGCTGAAATACAAACACGAAAAGTTAACACTTGGTGTGATTCAGGATGTTCATTCTTAGGGAGTTTCAGATGAAGCATTTAATGCATAATGTATTTTCATGGAAAGACAACAAAAGGATAAGTCTGCATTTCCCTATTTTTCCTTAGAAGACTGCTAAGGTCACATGCCTTGCAGTTACTTTTCTGGTTCTAAGTTTTGCTATCCTTTTCATAAACTATCTAGCCCCAAGATTCTTTTAATAAATTTAAATCAATGCCTTATTAACAGCACTTCCACTTTGTTAAACAAAAATAGTGAGTTAATTTAAGGGATTTTGGAATCTATTTCAAGATCCTCATACTGATAAAGGAAGGCAATTAAAGCAGCCAGTTTTTCCTTTTTCCTTCATTTTCATATATCTTCTCATCTCCTTCCTAAATGCTTCAACAGTGGGCACTATGTAGAACCATCAGAGAGAAGAATTAAGCTGTAAATACTGGAAACTTACACAAGGGTTCCTGAGTTCTTCCATATTTTGTATGATCTATGATGAAAACAGACAAATATTATCTTATGATTTAGATTTGAGAAGCCAGGAGATTTAGGTGAGTCTCTTTTTCTCCTCTCCAGTTGTGATGTACAAATACTTATGAGGTTAAAGACCTAAGTGCCAGTTTTGTCCTTTTCTAAATTCTATGACATTGGAGAAGCCACTGAATCTTCTGAACAGGAATTTCCTCATCTTTAACATGGGACTGTATTTTTTGTCACAGTGTAAGGTTATATCGAAAAATTAGCAATAATAACAGATGGAAACACTGAAAAAATCCTTTAGAAATGTTGTAGGAAAGTATTCACTTTCCAGCTTTTAGAGGTAAATAAAAAGACAGTTATAAGGCAGAGATTCTAAAATATTAAATGTTAGTGTTATGATTAAGGATGATCTCTGTTGATAGTCTACATAATGCAAACATCAGGATAGTTCCATTAGAGCATCAAATTTTCCATGCCAACCGAGATCCTGGAGATCACAAACTTACCTGGTTTCAGGGTTCCAGAAGGTCTCAGAGTTATGAATCTGCCTGTTTTAAGGGACAGTGGGAATGTTGGCCATTTGAAAAGTGCAGGCCCTCCAAGCATTTAAACTCAAAATATAAAATAATGCTATCCTATCAAAGCAAAACATATCTGCAGGTAGCATTGGTACAGCAGTGACCAACTTGGTAACTCTACGCATTTTGAGAGAGGAAGGCATCTAAGTGAGCACCATATCTATTATAAAATCCCACAGTGCAATGTGACATGAGCATCGTAGGAGCTGTGGCCTGAGTGGACAGGCTAAATGAATTCTCATGATTCTAACAATAGATGTGGTTTAGATTACGTTCAATCAAAACTATGATTAATACGTAGTAGAATTTCTGTTTGCAGAGAAGAGTGTCTCAGAGACTCACAGAGGGAGAAAAATGACAAGGTTGGTGAAGGTGTAGGTCGGGTAAGTAATGAAGAATAGAATCATGAACAGCAAACAGATCAAACAAACAGAACTCTTCTGCCTCCTGGAAAAGCCCAACAGTTTCAGATTTTGAAACAACTTACTTGCAGATCCTTGGGGTAAAGCTAAAACAAAAATAACATTCAAATTAGTCTAGATTTAGTAATTTAAATAAACTATTCATTTCCAAAGTCTTAGCAATGGTATACTCAGTGTATTAGACCCTACACTCTCCAGGAGGCACATGAATTTTCCACATTTACAGATAAATCCAGCTTCTTCCCTTTCTATACTACATAGGAGTGACTTTTCCAGGAGTGTCCAGGCTTACTAGATTTCCGGTATTCTGACTTCATTTATCATCTTTCCCTTTTCTTTCATTTCTCTCTCCTTTCTCGCAGGAATCCTTCCAGTTTGCAGAGTCTCCTCTCCATATTAGCTTCAAGAACCAAAGAAAGAAAATATTATAATGACTGAGAAAGACAAGGGCTTGGCTTGGTATGGAAAAGAAGTGGATATTTCTTGACCCCAATCTTCCTGACTCTAAGTTCAGTGAACTCTCCTCTATTCTCTCTACATTTTTTCTTCCTTTGAAAAGTGATTTATTTCTCAAATACTCAATTCCTTCTCACCCCCTCCCCAATTCTTTTGTTTTTGTTCATTTTTTTTTTTCAAAATGACCTAAATTCTAGAGCAAGGATGTGGAAGCAGTACAATATTATTACAATGGTAATAATAATGACTACCGTAGTAGGAACTCTGTACTTGACTCTGCTCAGTGGACAGAGGATGGGTGTCTAGTTTACTTAGAGTGGCTGTTAAATGGCTAGGTGAAGTTAGATACTACACCCCACCCTCTTCTTGTGGATAGTCTTTATTGTCCCAAATGACAGATTTTAATATTTTTCAGCTCATCTTAATGATTCAGTGAGTTTAAAGTATAAACTCAAGCCTGTGTTCTTGGACCTTTCAGCCTGAACTTATAAAATGCAGGATACATTTTACTAAGGAAAGCAAACACACTGACAGGGCCTGTCTAGGAAGAGACACCAAAGAGGACAGTCGCTGGATTCCAAGAGTTCATGGTGGACACACAAGTGGGAAGTTCTGCACTTACTTCCTGAGCTGTGCTGACTGGGCACACCCACACACTCATAAATTCCCTAGATCAGGTGCTTAAAAGCATCTGAGTTGATCTTGAATTGAAGAGGAACATTACACAAGACCTCAGGCTCCTCTTCCCTACAGAGCACCTAGTCCTCCGTGCCAGCTACAGGTGGTTTCGTCATGTTTTATGTATGCATCTCTTTTTCTTTTTTATTTTATTCTTTTTTAAGATTTATTTTATTTTCATTGGAAAGTCTGATACAGAAAGGAGGAGAGACAGAGGAAGATCTTCTGTCTGATGATTCACTCTTCATGCTGCCACAACAGCAGAACCTGAGCTGATCTGAAGTCCAGAGTCTTCTTCCAAGTTTCGCACGTGGGTGCAGGGTCTCAAGGCTATGCGTTGTCCTCGACTGCCTTCCCAGGCCACAAACAGGGAGCTGAATGGGAAGACGGGCTGCTGGGAACAGAACTGGTGGGCCTCATTCTCTTCTCCAAGATTCTCAAGGGGCTGCCACCCTTTAACCAGTCAGATGTCAATTCAAATATCTCCCCAAAGAGATTTTTTTTCTAACCTTCTGGGTTAAGATTCCTGTTTCAAGTTCTCACTACAGCCTATTATTTGAATTTATTTTCTCCATAGAATTGATTTGAGTGTAAATTATCATAATTGTTTGCTTACAGTTTTTTTTTTCTGTTTTACCTCAGTAGGATCTATGCTGTTTATGAAATAGGCACTATCTCTGTCTTACATATAGCATCTGGAAGAATGTTTGACTCTTATCAGGCCTCCATATGTTGTACAAATAACTGAATTTGTCAGTATTTTTTTTCCTTGCTTGCAACTTTTCACATATTTTTTTTACCTGTTCTTTCCATATCACTTGGAAAATTCATCTGTTCTTATGATATGTGAAAATATTTGTAATTACTGTAATCCAACTAGAAAATGTCAATTGTAAGAAATTTATGAGACAATCATATTCAATTTTTTAATTTTATAGAAGAATAAACTAAGAATCATGTCTGGTCTAAGTTCAAAGTCAGTCAGTCCCAGATCAGGGGATATTGTCATCTGACTGCTAGTTAACTTTTTCTTTTGCCACAAAACTGCCCTTAGCCTTGGTTTTTGCATGTGCCTGCATGTATTGTAGTTTGCTGCAATTGTGCCCTTGTCCCACTAGACTCTGTAAACACCCATGGGTGCTGTGGCTTAGTTCAGCCTGCTGCGTCCCCAGACAAAGGCCACACATATGCTGACATGTGATACTGTCTGGTACAACCTGGTCCACCTCCAGCCATAGCACTCCTGCTTACCAGTTGTTCCCCTACCAGGCATTCTCCCAGCCTTGGATAATGCGCTGGTTGGAGGTACTGCAGTCTAGCCTGACCTGATTTGCATCCAGTCCTAGCTCTAGCTCTAGCCAGAGAATGTTATGGATAAAGTTGGCTGACCAGCTTTCCTGGCTCCTGCAGGTACAGCAGTCCAACCCAGCCTGGCCTTCCCCCAGACACAGTTCATTTGAAGGCAGAAGGGTGCTGCAGCCTAGCCCAGTCTAGCCAGCCCTAGCCCTATTACTGCTTTCTTTACAAATCCTTTTATTCTTTTCTTCCTCGATATTTTATGTTAAAGATGCCTTTATTACCAGTTGTAACCACCTTAATCCTTTCCTTATTCTTTGTCAATCAGTGGGTTTTTCATCTTTTTAGCTGTCTTTTTATTTATTTTTTTCAAGTAAAATGCTTCATGATGAGAAGGGAAGGGAATACTAGAACAGTAGCTCAGCTTGGTTCAGAAAAGTTCCCCAGTTCTGTAATACATTCCAAAAACGAATTTAAAAATAGGAGTGTATCCTTTTTTTCCCCCTAAATATTAATGCAAAGAAGTTTATGTGGTTGTCTACATGTTTCTTTTGTGTGGGGAGTCCCTAGGGGAATAGAATCCCTAAACACTAGTTGCAGCTCAAAGAGATAAGAGATTAGGCTCTTCTTCCACTGCCACCAGCCTGTCCTGGGCTGCCTTCAAGGGGGCTGCCCTTTCCTGCAATTAAAACATTCCAATTCTCAGGTGACAGCAGCTTTGCTTCTCATACTTTGTGTATTATCTCTATTCTCATCTCCTTGTTTTCTCATTGATTTCTTGCTTTCATCCTTCTTTGTTCTGTTTTCTGAGAAAAGTTTAGAAGTTGGCTGTATTCCTTGCCAATGTCCCATTTGAACTTAATCTTCTGTGCCTTTAACTGATTATCAAAAGATGTCCAGTTACGTTGAACAAAGAAGTTAAAGCAATGTGTAACTCAAGGTTCTGTTGTACTTCCGTGGAAGAATTCTGGGCATTTTAAGAAAATGTTATGACCAAATGAGATTAAATATCAGCAAAACTGGAGAAAATTAAAGAAACTTACCAATATTTGATTGTGACAGTGCTAAGACAAAATAAAGTAAAATAAAACATTTACAATTCTGCATTCCCAAAAAGTACTTAAATTACATAGGCTCTGTTAGAAAAAAAGGCTGTGAAAAAGCACAAAACAAGCCATAAAGAACTTACCCACTGAGTTATTTGATGGTGCTAAAAGAAAAAAAATACACAGAAGAAGGGTGAATAATCAGAATTATGACTCCATTTGTTTTGTAAAGCTTCAACCAATGTTATCTCCTTGTCAGGAGTGGAAACACAGGTGTAGAAATTGTTGATGACCTTGTTATTGGAACTGGAAGCCACACTCACCAGTTATCTTATCCTTTAAATCTCTAAAAGGATTTTATATTTAGCAGACAATATGATGTTCTTATAAAATTTCATGAGTTGACATTCTTTCCTGCCCTCATTTATTTCTCCCTTATCATTTTGTTTCTTTTTCCTTCTTCTGTCTCACTCAAAATTTCCTCTATACTTTTCCCTTCATCTCGGTAACTTTTGAACTTTCTTGATTGAAACTCCATTCCAGACCAGTAGTATGGAATTCTGTACTACTTGCATGAATTGGTGAAATTGGTCTTTCCTTAAAGACCTTAAAATAGGAAGGTGTTATTAATGGAAGTAAGCTATTAATAAACAAAGAATACTTACTGTAATACCCCTTTGAATCTGAAATAAAAACAAAGCAAAGTCAGATGGGTTTTCTGATTCTGTGATTTTGATATTATCAAAGAGGATTTCTCAGTCAATACTCTCAAATATTCATACCAACAAGAAGCTATAGGCATAACCTCCTAAGCTCTTAACTCATCATATTTTAAATTTGCATTTCAGTAGGTTCCTGATTAAGGGAAGGCCTCCAATAACACTTGACAAAATACTAAACTCTGTACTGTTGCTTATACCCACAATGTCATGAAGCACGTAACAAACAGAATGCTGGAATCCAGACTACACAGTAGAAGGCTTATATTATTGCCTTATATTATTATTATTGCCTTATATTATATTATTGTAAAATACCGAGGTTGGGGGAGAGATAGCAGGAAGGAAAAGGAGGGAAAGCAAGGGAGTTCAATAACTACAGAACAGTATAGTGGAAAGTAAAAATTTAAAAAAGATGAAAAATATAAAATTTACATTTCCCTTATGATTGGCACTTCTGAACAGCTTTTCAGACACTTGTTTGTTATTTACATGTCTCTTTTTGGAAAAAATGTTTATTTAGAGCTTTCTCCCATTTGTAAATTAGATTATTTTCTTGCTATTGAATTATATGAATTTCTTTATACTTTGGATATTAGTCTTTTATTGGACTTGTGGCTTATAAATATCTTAATTTTTATTTTTTTGTTCTTTCTTATTGCTCTCTTATTTCTTTTTAAAATAATTTAATTTAAAATGAGAAGTGGGTTTGGGAAATAAATCAGTGAATGGAAGATCTCTACTTTCTCCTCTGTATCACTGTATCTTTCAAGTAAATGAAAAGAAATATTAAAATGTAGGCAAATATTTGCTCTTGGTTATTGTACTTCTGGTTAGCAGATTCTTCTCCTTAGAGCAGGTTTCCAAGATGTATCACCCACAGGTCTGCAGTTCAATTTTACTTATTATGGCTGTTAAATGGTTCTTTGCAGCCATTTGTGCCACTCCCTCCAGCGAGTTTCACATCTGGCTTCTTATGTTAGATTTCCACCATGGTCTCCGTAGCTCAGCTCCTGGCTCAGCACTCCACCTCCTGTGATCCTGCATTGTTGTTGCATCATTGTCTATACAACATTTCTCCCTAACCTGGAGAACAAATTGGGAAGCAACATCCAGGAGGGACACAGACCTCCCAATAGGGTTGACCAAAAGAGATCTTTACCATGACACATGATAATCAAACTCACTTCAATTGAACATAAAAAAAAGATCCTTAAATGTGCTCATGAAAAAAATCAATTGATGTATAGAGGAATGCCAATTAAATTCACAGTGGACCTCTCACAGGAAACTCTATAGACCAGAAGAGAATGGAGTGACACAATCTAGATTCTAAAAGAAAAAAAAAATTGTCAGTCCAGATTAATATAGAGGGCAAAGCTTTCCTTTGTCTTTGAAAAGGAAATAAAATTCTTCCACAATAAACAAAAGCTAAAAGAACATTGCTCTTCCAAACCTGCCCTACTTAAAGATGTTCCTTTGACAGACAAGAGGAATAGCACCCACCAAAACCAAAGGCAAATGTGAAGAACATCCCAGTAAAGTAACAACAGAAGACTAAATCAATCAACAACCCATTGCTAAAATAACAGGAACAAATTACCACCCATACATATTAACACTGAATATAAATGGATTAAACTCATCAATTAAAGATCCTAGATTAGTAGACTGGATTAAAAAACAAAATCCTCTGATTTGTTGCCTACATGAGATACATCTCACCAACAAAGATCAGCAGAAACTATGTCTCATGGATTGTGATATTGTTAGCTTCATTTCTTCAAAACATGTTTTATTTCTCATTAAATTCTTCACTGACTCATAAATCATGCAATAGCATCATTTTCTTCAAAAAGATTTTTGATTTTCTTTTTCATTTCTTCAGAAACACATTAGTCATTCAGTAGCATGTTAACTTCATGGCACTGTAAATTTCTACTTTTTCTTTCTCATGGTGATTTTGTTTTGTGACTTTTCATTTAAGGGAATGTATAGTTATCTGTGTAATGAAGGGAATGTATAGTTATCTGTGTAATGAAGGGAATGTATAGTTATCTGTGTAATGAAGACCATCATATCCTGTGGCATGCTGTTTGACTTCATGTAATTGTAAAATTCTGTTTTTCTTCTTGTACATTTTGTTTTGTGGCTATTCATTTGGAAAGCTTTATAGTAACTGTGTAGTGGAGACTGACATGTCCAGATGTGAGTGTACGGTGCAGTGTGCATCACTACTTCCAGATTGAGGATGGACTCCCAGTGAAACTGTTGGACATGTCATGGCAATAGGATGCTGGACTCTGCCACTGTCCATGCTTGTAATAATGGAATTATGACTGTCTATGAGGAACAATGCTGTTGTAATGATATGGGAGAACTCAGGGCAGGGGAGAAATAGGGTAGGTATTAAAGAAATCTCAGGGCCTATGGAACTGTATCATACAATGATAATAATATGATAATAATAGAAAAGGCCAACTTATAAAAAAAGGTAGGCAAATCATCTGAACATTTCTCTAAAGAAGATATACAAAAGCTATCAATCACATGAAAAACTTTTGGAATATCTATTTTAATTTCTTCTTTGACCTTATGGTTGTTTTAGATGCTACCATTTAATTTACATACACTTCTGGATTTTCTAGCTTTTTTTTTTTGATGTTCACTTTTGAATTTCTTGCTAGACAGGTATAGTGGTGATAAATTTCACCAGGTTTCGATTGGTTGGGGGAGTATTCTTCTCACTTTTGCGAAGGACAAGTTTTGGTGCGATTGGTTGGCCACTCTTTTCTTTCAAGCATGTTGAGTGTATAATCTCACTGTGTCCTGTGATTCCTCCAAATATTTGCTTAAAAATATAAGCTGTGTACTTGGGTATGACCACTCTCAAGATCATATTTCCAGTTAGGTGTAGTCTGTCAAATTTGATTTCTTTTGGGCCAGGCGGTGTGGCCTAGTGGCTAAAGTCCTCACCTTGAATGCACCAGGATCACATATGGGCGCTGGTTCTAATCCCAGCAGCCCCACTTCCCATCCAGCTCCCTGCTTGTGGCCTGGGAAAGCAGTCGAGGACGGCCCAAAGCCTTGGGACCCTGCACCTGTGTGGGAGACCCAGAAGAAGTTCCTGGCTCCTGGCTTTGGATCAGCATAGCATTGGCCATTGTGCCTACTTGGGGAGTGAATCATCGGATGAGAGATCTTCCTCTCTGTCTCTCCTACTCTCTGTATATCTGACTTTCCAATAAATAAATAAATCTTTAAAAAAATTTTTGCATTCCTTTTCTTCATCCTGCAAATCCAGACCAGAGAAAGCTTTGTTTGCTCCAGGACACTTGCTGTTCATGGGTATATACTCATTGATCCACCCTAGACAGTCACATGAGATGCTGTCACAGAACATGAATCACAGAACATTTGGAGTGTTTGTTGGCCAACCTGTGGGGTACAGTCCAGCTGTATCAAATTGCTCACCAGCAGAATTCCTTATGGAGTCTGAGGAGTGACTAGTGAGTTCTCAACCTCCCTCTGCCATTCAACCATGATAATTGCTTCACTACTCTGGAAGGAGTGAAGAAAAAATTTGCCTACTAGAAAATATTCCACAGTGTTGGAGAGGATGAGAATTCATTATGCTGTTACTTTGCATTGACATCCCTTGAGAGGTACAAAGCGGCCTCTCTTGGCATTGAATTGTGTCTTCTTAGGGAAAGGTGATGTGGAAAGAATGAAGCTCTTCCTCCTACCTTCTTTAATGTAACTATTTAAAAATTGTGTGGTATAATTTTTTGCTGAAATTTCTCCACTGAATTACTGGGTAGCCACAAAGATATCCTAATTCATGGATAGTTGTCTAAATGTATACTTACATAGGATAGTGGTAGAAATCCCTCATCCCACCATCTTGGTGAAACTGCTCACATCTTACTTTTGTTAACTGACTAGGAGGTGGAAAGAGGAGGAACTGGAAACCATTACAGGAAAAGGTGTCTCACAGTGTGAGGAGGAGCAGTTCTAAATATTTCAGAATATTCTATGAGTTACTTTCATTCTTTGTCTTTTCACCTTGATATATTTATGCTCTATTTTGTTGTAGCAGGAAGAAAAAATGACTTTCCTTTAGTCTTACCATAAACTTTAAGTATACTTACCTCGGTCACCATATGAGATGTCTAAAGGTTAAAGAAAACAAAAAAAAATTGATTAATTTCTTTTAAAGATACTTACATATTAACTTTAGCAGTAAAATATCTCATTTATTTACCACTTTCTGTTGAATATGAATGCTTGAAATCTAAAAAAGAAGATGGAAATATTATATAATGAGATTCTACCTTAATAAATATATATACATTGTTTTTGTGTTAGATGATTTTTTTTTTTTTTTTTACCTCTTGCTCTTTTAGATCTCTTGGAGAAATAATCTGGAAAAGAAAAAAAAACTTACTTACAGCCTATCAAAAATACCATTCATAAAATATCAATAAAATATTTGCCACTTTTCCAGATACTCTAGTTTTTCAGAGGGGGCTTTATTTTGGAGAATAAGCAGTTCCTTTGTTCGTTTCATTACTTATGACAGAAAGAGTTAAATAATGGCCAAGTTAGCTTCCCTTTTCATTCCTCAGCTCTTGAGAATTTATACATTTATGGTATGTGTTTAAGTATATCCACATCCACAACGTTAGGACTTCATAATTCTAGTTTTGTCAGTATGCTTAGTGAGACCAAATTTAGTAATTGCTGAGAAAAATTAATGAGTTTTGAAGAGTTTAGGAGTTAGATCCTATGGGGGTACAGGGTACATTTACTGAAAGTTCTGGTGATGGATGTTGACAGAGAATAGTGAATTTTGAGGCTATAGGGTCAAGGATAGCTATGATACAATAAAATCAGTGGTATTTGTGTTTCTGCAAAAAGGTAACAGTGCCTTGGATTTTCCTTACATTGAGACACTCTAAAGTGGTTTTTCAAATGTGCTTTATTATTAATCTTTATTCATATGAAATCACATCTTCCAATTTGAGAGATGTCATTAACCATTTAATAAATGGTTCAACATTTAGTAAATGTTGAAATTCTATAACATGTAATGAGCCAAATTTTTGCCCAAAATAGAGGTACTATGATATAATAATATGAGTAATAAATTCAGTAATAAAATCTGGTCTTAATATCTAACTCCTTCCTTAATAAGTATTCTTAGATAAGTTTCAGACCTTATTAGCATTACTTTTAACTTCTAAAATGTAAATAATAATTTTTTCTGTAATAATGTATGGTTTTCAAATGTCTTTTAATATATACTATTCCATTCCATACGTAATTCACCAATCTGTGAGTTATCCATCTTATCCTCATTTAAACATCTAGAAAACTGCTCTTAACCTTTCTAATGTCTTAAAGGCAAGTAAGAGCTGGAAATGAATTACTTCATGACCATAGAAGGGGAAAATATTTTCCTTTTCTAGAAAAAATGCATAGCTCTATCTCATATATTTGTACACATCTGTATTATATGCAAGGAACCTTAGAAGTTCATGGTAAATTTGCATTCTCTCTTAAATTCATGCTTGATGAACCATTCAAAGTCTTGTTACATAGTCATGGAAGATTGGAGGGAGTTAGATATATCGCAGGAGCGAATGCATGCTAACAAAAAATCATGCTCAAACAGAAATGAATCTATTTCTTCTCCAATGAGCACATTTCCCCTTTAATTCCCTAGTAGTTCCTAACCTATTTACCTCTGTCATCCTCAGAGTCCAGAAGGCCAGCACCTAAGCAAAAAATGAAAGAGAAGTCCATGTTTGCTTCTTGCTTGTTAGTGGGGATTTATTTCAGACCGAAAATTGGTATAAACCCAAATTCTTTTACTTTACGGAAACTAGGGATTATGGTTGGTAATAGGAGCAGATGATAATAGGTGATTGTCACAAGTTTCATTATATGCGGCTACATGATGATCAGAAGGACCTTCAAAGTTGCTCTTACTTCTTGGTATTTAAACATCTAGCTCTTGATTTCCCTCTCCTACCAGTGACAGAGTACATTTTTTAGTATTCCAGGTGTTTTTCCAACACTTATCATGGAATTCTGCTTTGCTTCTTTACATCTTGAGCATCTCAATAATAATCATCTCAGTTGTGCTTACATTATTCCTGAATAGTTTAAATTAACCTATCCAGACGACTTACTAAGGCCCTTTTTACCCCAGACTTATATCTTGTGCACAGCGCCCTCTGCTGCTGTGCCTGAGGCCCCCATTTCTCTGCCTTGGAAGCGCTCTTGCAGCTCTCAGATTCCGGGAAGCATCTCAGTGCAGCTGTAGAAGCAGGCATGTTCCCACTGCTGGGAAGTCCTCAGCAGTAATTCACGCGGACAAAGACACTTTGACATTCAGTGCTGCTCAGAAGTCTGGCAGATTTCTGCTAACTTAGAAGTTCAGTTCACAGAATGAAAACTATGTAAAACAGCGGAAATACAACGATGAGTAAGACATTTAATTCGTGCCATCTGAACATTCCTTACATGCTTTACGTAGTCATGTAAGTACTTACTCTGCTCTGAACTGTATCTGGAAATATGAGTTTCTGTGGAAGAAATGTGCAAAAATGGTTTTACTGTAAGAATTGTTCTCCCCCAAACCCAATTTTCTTCACTGTAAAGTGTGCTTCTTTGCTGCTAAGGTGGTCTTTCTGATACACTACGTTATTAGTTCTCACTTTTCAGGGGCTTAGCCAGCTGTAGTCTGTCTTTTTATGCTACTTAATCTCAGTTACAGAATATTGCTGATTGGAAGGGAATGGCAAAACATTTAGAAAAATCTTAGGAAGATGGACTTTATGACATGGAAAAGGTCTTTGCTTTTATAAACCTTATCTGTTTCATTGGCAAGTACTATTCTATTTGTCTCATCTTACCATCTCTATGCTAAATCACTAAAAGTTTCCAAGTCTCTCTATATATTAGATATCAGTGAGTACTAGAATAGTATCATCTATCTTTCATTTTATGTTTTTATGTGAGTAATATTTCTTGAAGCGTAGTTTGCTTTTAAAATGTTTTTGTTATTATTGCTTAACACTCTGAGTCAGAGACATAAATTCTCACAGGGAGGCTAACTGCCTACATGTGGATGTACTGAACACTTGGCAGTGACCCAGTCTTTCAGCAGGTCGGGCTGAGGGTCTTGGGATGTTTGGAAGAGTGGAGAAATTTGCAAAATGGATGGGACTGAGGGAACTTTTTGAGGGCATTTCTGGTCTTGGTAGGCTTTGTGCCTTGGGGCCAGGTGGTTGAAACCAATGCAGAGGGTCAGTGGGGTAGTATAAGGCAGAGGTTAGACTGGCTCTTTGGAGTGCAGAGCAAGGCCCTGATGGGGATTCTAGATTATTCCGGGACAGTAAAGCTGAGGCTTGTGTCCTTGCTCCATCAATCTAGAATCTGTGTACAGATGACGGAAGTGAAACACTGGTTTCTGGCTGCTTCCTGCTGATAAAGGCTGATGACTGATGGTGTAAGCTTCGAGAATTTAAAAGTGCAAGGGAAACCACTACTATTTCTTGACTCTTACATTGAGATAATCTCTGTCTAAAAAGTGGAGATAAACTCTGACTGACTCTCAGTGCTCCTCCCTCTGACTTTCACAGAGAATCGCCATTATGATACTATATTACTTACCATTTCGCTTGCGTCGTGTCCATCTTGCTAACAAAATAGCCAGAACAGCAAGTGCCAGTAGAGTCAAGACGACAGCCAACGTTATTTCTGAAACAAAAACTAACCTGTAGGCCTTCTTATTTGGGCCAGCTCATTATCAGAGGCAACTTCTGGTCACTTCCTACTGTCCACTAGATTGTCTTTTCTTTCTCCTTGCTGCTACTTTGACTCCTGAATTCCTTTGTCTTTCTCATTTTACTGTCCTCACTTCCCTGCCCTTACTCATTTCTTATCTTTTGTGTTAGTTTCTTTGGTTACATAGTTCAAGGAATTCAGAGGCTGTTCCCCACAGTTTAGAGCAGAAAATTAATTGAATCAATTACTTCAAGACAAAAAGTTAGAGGGAATCAGTGGTTTTCAAAACAACCCACAAGTATGTGAGGTAGAATACATCCTGCTGTAACTGTTCAGGTTCCTTTTGTGTGTAATTTATTTGCATTCAGTTGATATTTGAGAAAATCTTGTAGTCATAGGAAAGGAAAAAATTAAATAATTAGACAACTTTCCATGATTTTGAGGAACAGAGAATATTAAAGTTTTTGGAGAACAGACAAGGTGAGGGGAAGAAATAGGAATAAGGGAAAAAAAAGGATGAAGTAACATTTAATCTATTTTATACAATGAAAAATTTGAAGAATATAAAATCCTGAAAGGCTAATGACGTGGTGTTACACCAAGATAACAACTACTTCAAATTTTCTCTTAGAGAAAAAAGAAAAAAAATTCGTGGTAAAATCAGAATAAACCTCTAGAGAGTAATATTTCCTTGAATAGTTTCTCAAATACTCTATCCTTAGGGTGGTAAGATAATGACCTACCTCAGCTATGAGTAAATAACAAGAAACTACTATTTTTCAGATTTGAAATATAGAATGGACACTACTATAAGAGGTGAATTAATGGGCTCATGAATTTTCTTATTTTTTTTTCATTGATCAATTCAAACCTCAGAAACCATGGGAAACAAACTAGTGCTATCACTTTGGAGCTGAGTTGTCTGTAATTCATTTCTCACAAACTCACAAAGGAAATAATAAAAGAGAAAGAATTGGTATTGAATTTGACAAAAAAGGAGGGAAGGAGGGTAATGGAGTTGTGTTAAAATTCAAACAGAAGCTTCCTGGATAACAGGGTCAAGGAATCCTCGGAGAGGGAGCTGATCCTTACCCAAAGCTGACATTCTCCAGGTACTGTCTTCACCAAGGTCCTTGTCATCTGGATTTCTTTGTCAGAGGCAGATCAAGGTTGCATGAACAGCTCAAACTCACAATTTCTGAAGAGTAGAAATTTGAGTGTCAGGCAGGCCCTTATAGAAACAGATATGTAAAGTTACTAAAGAATTTTATAGCTCAGGATATCAGATCAAAGAAAACTAGGCTACTGTGTTCTATGAAGGTTCTGGAATCTGTGTCATAACAAAGACTTAGAACTTCAGAAAGTTACCAGGAAAGAAAAGAAG
>NW_024466381.1:0-2340 GCF_017591425.1 Ochotona curzoniae | reverse complement strand
GGCTTGTTCTTGGGTGCGGGGTTCGGGTGGGGAATGTGCAGCTTGTGCTTGGGTGCTCTGTCCATCTGGGCAGGGTACAGCTTGTTCTTGGGTGCTGGGTCCAGCTGAGGAGGGTTCGGGGTGCAGCTGGGGAGGGTGCGGCTTCTGCTTGGGTACAGGGTGCAGCTGGGGAGGGGGTGGCTTGTCCTTGGGTGCTCGGTCCAGTTGGGGATGGTGCGGCTTGTCCTTGGGTGCGAGTGCAGCTGCGGAGGGGGTGGCTTGTCCTTGGGTTCGGGGTCCGGCTGGGGAGGGGGGTGGCTTGGCCATCAGCAGTGGTGCAGGAGCGGAGGTGGCCACTTGCACTCCTGCGGGGTTTAGGAGGGTGGGTCGTGGCTGAGCCCTGAATGTGAGTTTTTGGAGGCCAGGCGGAGACTTGGTCCTCAGCGTGGTTTGGAAGGGTAGGCAGTGGCTTAGCCATCAGCAAGGGGTCTCGGTGTGGAGGCGGCAGCTTGCTTTTGGTGCTTGTTTGAAGAAGGTTGGCTTTGGCTTGGCCCTGGGCGTGGGGTCCAGGAAGGCGTTCATTGAATGGCTTGGTCATCAGCGTGAGGTCCTTGTGGGCAGGTGGTGTCTTAGTCATTGGTGATCTGAGCACAGGCCTTTCCTTGGGCCTCCACTGGTGTCGTTAAGGGCAGCTGGCGACTTGGCCATGGTCCTGAGGTCCCCGAAGGTAAGCGGTAGTTTGGCCATCCGCACAGGTGCAGGAGGGGAGGTGGCAGCTTGCCTTTGGTGCTTGGTTTACGAGGTTTGCCATGGCTTAGCACTCAGTGCAGGTTCCAGGAGGCAAGGTTGTGACTTGGCCATCTGCTGGGTCTAGGAGGGCAGGCGGTGGCTTGTTCCTTTGTGTGTTGTCCAGGAAGGCTGGAGTCCTTGGTGCAGGGAGGAGAGGGTAGGCTGGGTCTTGGCACTCAGTGTGGTCTCTGGGTATAGAGGGCAGAGGTGCCTCAGGTTCATATTGTCCTGCAAGGCCTGCTGCACTTCTGCCTCGGGGTTGGTGGTCAAGCCCTCCCCCTGAGCTTGAGTGTCTGGTTCTGAGGCATGTGGCTCCTTCTCCTTCTGCTTTGGGAGATGTATTATGTAAATATATGTCTGTCCTCCTTCCCTCCCGTTGTTTGTGTGTTTCTGTCTTCCTTTCTTTCTTTGTTCCTTTCCTTTCCTGTCTCTGTCTCTGTCTCTTTCTGTCTCGTCATGCTTGGCGGGGTACACAGTGGTGTCTGCACGCAGTGCAAGCAGGTGGACACACTGGCCTCTCCCCGCCAGGTCAGGCTTCAGTGGAAGGCTGAGCTGCAGCTTTTCCCCTCAGGATGGTGTCAGTACTAACCACTGCTGCCCTGAGGAATTCTTCCCTGCGGATGAGAAAAGGAGCCTCATTTTTTTTTTCTAATTATATTTGTCTATGTATATATTTATGCTACTTTAAGAAGTTTTATTCAATATTGGAGGTGAAAAACAAACCATTGAATTCCTTGTGTAAGAAACAGAAGGATGAAAGGCTTCAGAATTGCAATGATTGCAGAGTAACTGGGTTTTTCAAAGGTAATTGTAATCTTCTTTTACACACACACACACACACACACACACACACACACACACTCGTCCCTAAATCCTTAAGGTAAGGGGATTAGATTCTTTCACTCCTTGTTGGTGAGGAAGGTCAGGGTGGTGGGTAATGGTCAGCAAGGTTGAGTGACTTAATCACGGTCCAAAGTGTTTTTCTTGCCCCTTGTACCTGTGCTTGCAAATGGTGCTGCTGTGCCAGGGAAGGTTCATTCCAGTTCAGATCTTCTAGGCCTCTGTAAAGGAGTGGAATCAACTTCTGCTGTGGGAATTATGGAATTTTGTTTTGTAGCCAGGAGCCTTAATGTAGATTCCAAGACAGGCAGAGAGAGAGGACAAGAGGAGCTGGTTTAGCACCTGTGTGGGATCTACTCCCAGCTTATCCTCACTCCCAGAGGTGACCACTGTGCTGATTGTCAAATACTAAATAAAACTCTTGAAGTCAGTGCCACAAAAGGAATAATCAAACACGTATGTGAGTTGTCAAACAAATAGCACACAGAGGTTTGAAATAGGAAGCCTTGCTATGGGTTGGATAGTGCATGCGTTCTCTGGTACAGAATGGTTCTTGGAAAACACTATAACAATTTGTAGCTTTCCCAAGGGCTGCAGTACATGAGCAGTATATCTGTGTTGTTAAAATTTCAGAGCAGTGGGATAAGAAACCTACAAATGTTCCTGGAGTAGGGGCAGGCAGTAAGGAGAAAAAGGCTCAGAAATACTAGGCTAGGGGAGTAAGGGAAGGGT
>NW_024466380.1:0-5564 GCF_017591425.1 Ochotona curzoniae | reverse complement strand
GGTTTTTACTGATTATTTTCTCTTGTATTTCTCATTCATGTTATCCATTGTTTTCCTCACTGCCTCTAGTCTTCTTTTTTCTTTAGGTATTTGCAGAAAGTGGAAAGAGAAGGGCACAGGGCCACTCCTAGCAAGCCAACCGTATCAGTACCCAGGGATGGGGGAAAGATGCCTTGTGTCATCCCAGGATTCCCAGTGTTAAGCATGCTCCAAGAATACTGCTTAAGTAGTTTTGATAGTTCTGAGATGCTACTGATTGCATTGCTTCAAGGTTGAGGAAATCCTTCCAAGGTCTATTATTAGCTAACATAGACCACCTTACAGTCTCAATTTGTCCAGATATTTGTCCAGAAGAGCTGTCCAATTTGTTCTGCAATCCATGGTACTAGATGCCCTCTGCAGGCCTATTGGTCTATAGTTCTCTTTTCCTTTTGCATCTCATATCTGGCTGTGGTAATAAGGTGATATTAGTTTTATAGAAAGGGTTTGGAAGAACTGCCTCCTTTTCTATTGTTTGGAATAGCTTGTGGAGCATTGGGGAGTTCTTTTTGAAAAATTTCTTATAATTCTGCAGTGAAGGCATCTGGTTCAGGGCTTTTCTTGGTTGGGGGGGCGGCTTTTATTACCTGTTCAATTTCAGTCCACATTACATGTCTGCTTAGATTATTAACTGCCTCATGATTTAATTTTGGTGGATTGTATGTGTTAAGATTCTAAGTGATGTCATTTCACTGCAGCAGCTATGGAAAGGCAATATAATCTCTAAGTAGTTTATATTTCTATCCTAATGTATATATAAATTTCCATTTGTTCCTTTTTATTTTATTTTTAATTTTTTAAAAAAATATGTATTTATTTTTATTGGAAAGGCAGATGTACAGAGAGGGAGAGAGACAGACAGGAAGTTCTTCCATCTGTTGGTTCACTCCTCAAGAAGCCGCAATGGATGAAGCTGATCCAATCTGAAGCCAGGAGCCTCCTCTGGGTCTCCCACATGGGTACAGGGTCCCAAAGCCTTGAGCCATCCTCAACTGCTTTCCCATTCCACAAGCAGGGAGCTGGATGACAAGTGGGGCTGCCAAGATTTGAATCAGTGCCCATTTGGGATCCTGGTGCATTCAAGGCAAGCACTTTAACTACTACGCTATCGCGCTGAGCCTTGTTCATTTTTAGATAGAAGTCAACTTACTGATTTTTATGTATTTATTTTGTATCCTACAACCTTGAAAATCACAGCTGTTTGCTTTAGAAAATTTTTCCAGAAACTCAGGATTTAGGCTTTCTGAAATAAGTCAATATTACTGCTTAATGAATACCCTGAAAAGACCCTTGTGCCTCAGGAGGAGTTGATGTCCTGGCAATGGCTCCTTTTACATGATCATGTGCATGACAGCGAGGGAATAAAAAGGATCACTAAACTTTCAGTCCAGGCTTTACCCAGGGAAGAAGAGACTAGGACTCAAATGCCAGGATAACTGTGTCATTTACTGAAAAGATGCTTTCAGTTCACTTATGTCTTTAGGACTGACTCAAGATCTAACAATGAAAGATTTTCTCCCTGGCACATAGCAGCTGTTTCATAATTATAAATAAATTGAAGATTGATAAATACTGAATGGATCAAAACATTATTTTCAAGATGTCCTTGATGAGGAAGAAGAAATGTCCATGAAATTGACCAGGGGCTCTCTCCAGGCTCACTGAGCTCTGCACACACACACACACACACACACACACACACACACACACACACTCAAGCAAGCTCTTATGAACACCAAGGAACTGTGCTTTTTTTTAATTCTCAAAGAACTTTGTGACCCAGGAAATATTTGTAATTGCCTTTTCTATATTTTTCAAATGTTCTGATGAATGAATAACTGAAACAAAGTTCATTGGTTCCCCATGGCCAAATATGGGCCAGGGTTGGTCTCTAGGATAATCTTGATGACTACACAAGACATCTCCTGATATGTGAGTCTGACCTTAGAGCTCCTTTACCTGTCTCCTAGTAATAAACCTCCCCAGGCAGCAGGCACTGATGAAGCAAACCAATTAGCATCCATTGAAACCTTGCAAAGAGAGCAGTTAATTTTTCTGCATGGCCAGTAGAAGCCCCCAGAACATGACCTCTCAGAGAAGGGACTATGCCTGGATGCAGTCTTTGTTCCATTTTTACCACTCCAGCCCTCGAAATCTTATCTTCCCAGAGGTGAGATGGTGGGCAAGGGAGGAGACATTCAGGGCCTGACTTCCTGCAGGATGTGCATGCAGAGGAAGGAAAGCAAGGGAGGGAAAGAGCACATGGTTTGGTCCCAGCCACTCTGCTTATCCTCAGAAGGCACACTTTGCATCTGGATGCACCTGGAATTTTGTTAGGTTCCATTAAATACAAAAGGTATTGAGACTACTAAGAAGCAACCTGAGCTCTGGAAGGAATTAAAAATGCTAGTGCGTCAATTCAAAGTACAGAGCAAGAGTGGTCATTCACACTCTAAACAAAACGGATGATTGCAGACTTGGAAATGGCTTCAGTTTACTCATTGCTAGGAAAAGGATATATCATTGCATTTCTTGGAATTCAGTGTATAATTGATGCACTGTTGCCTTTATCACACCAAAAAGGAAAAGAAACACTGTGGTGAATAAAGACACCTTTGCACTTTAGCCCTACCTTTTCTTCTGTATTTGGCTTTTGAATGAGAATGACAATGAGAGAGATTAAGAATGAAAATGAGACCTCTTCTGTGGTTTTTATTCCTCACAATGCAATCATGCATCCTGTGTTTAATGAGCCAGAATAAGCAAGTTTGTGTGCACCTCAGGCACTGAGAGCTGCTATCTTTAAGGCTGAAAAAAAATTCCAGGTCTCAGGCAAGGTATCGTTATGAAACGTTTAAAGAAAAAAAAAGCATAGACATGAACTTTACTGACTCTTCTTAATGTCACTGCTGAAGGGATCTAATGTGGAATGGGATAAATGCCATCTTATTATTTTTTTTATCTTTTAAAAGATTTATTTGTTTTATTGAAAAGGCAGACTCACAGGGAGAAGAAGAGACAAAGAGAATGCCCTTCCATCCACTGGTTCACTCCAAAAATGACCACAACTGCTGCAGTTGAACTAATCTGAAATCCAGAGCCTGGAGCTTCTTTCAAGTCTTGCAGGTGGATGCAGGTCTCAAGGCTTTGGGCCATCCGCAGCTACTTTCCCAGGCCACAGACACAGAACTGGATCAGAAGTGGAGCCACTGGGACATAGACTCTTGCCTATACGGATTTTTGCACTTGAGGGAGGATGATTGTGGCAGGCCCGGTGAATGCCATTTTACACTGGATTTTTGTGAAATAGAAGTTACCCATAATCACACACTGAAGAGTTTATATCAGTTTTGCTGTTATTTGTTATTCATAGAATGAGATAAAACCTTTTCTTTGTAAGTTCCTTACATGAACAAGAGGCTGAGAATGCCCTTACCACCTCTAACAGAAAAACAGGAGCAGCACAATTAAAGCAAAACAAATTTTAAAATAATTTGAAAAAGTCACTTTTATTGTATATGTTCAAATAAAGGAAGAAAGATAAACTGCAGTTTTCCTATTAGCCAGAAAATGTATTTCTATTTATTTGGGCTTTGAAGTTCAGTGTACGCCAACAACTGTGTGCACATAGGTGTCTGTGTTTGTGTAATCCATGCAGCACAATAGCACCTAATATTTTCAACTAGTTTGCCAAATCATTAAGCAACTCAACCAAATAGAATACTAGTATATCATGTTGAGCAACTTAACATATTTGCTTCTTTGCAATATGAGGAACACATTTATTTAGCTTGTAAGGGGCCGAAATAATACAGATATTATCCATCTTGTTGTTGTTGTTTGTTTTAAGATTATGGCTCTTGAAAAATTGATTTTCTGAGCTCCAGAAGGAAAGGTCCCTTTCTAAAAAATCTGAAACTGACTTGAAGCAGGAAGAATGTTTTCAGATTTGGCCAAGATTGTGAAGTGTGTCATAGCATCTAAACTTTGACGGAGAGGCCTCTAGGAGGCCCTTGGCCTTCAATGGTTTCAGGCTGATTTGCTATGAAGCACGTTTGTCGAAGTATCTCCACTCAGCCAGCAGAG
Organism: Ochotona curzoniae; assembly: GCF_017591425.1. NCBI lineage: Eukaryota > Metazoa > Chordata > Mammalia > Lagomorpha > Ochotonidae > Ochotona > Ochotona curzoniae. The sequence goes on along the minus strand of NW_024466380.1, from coordinate 1,439 downwards.
GGCACTTTAAACATCTTACATCACTTCTAGAGTAAGTGCAGCTGAAGCAGAAACAGTGCTCACCCTGCATCAGGAAAAGTCTTGTAGATTTTCCTTTTGAAATTCACACATACAAAAATAGAACACATGGACTGTGCACAGGGTTTCATCTGGAAAGCAATGAGTATGTGTGACGTCAAAGAGGGAGGGGCATGTGTTATTTATGGCATTGACATCCAGCTTGCTTTTCTTCCCATTGACTCTTTCCCTTTCTCTTCCACCTAAGAGGGAAGAGGGAGGAGAGTGATTTGATTCTTTTGTCTGGGGAAGCTGAACTCAGGATAAGGCTTCCTACCTCACATGAGAGTAGAAATCACATCCTCCGTCAAATGTACCCTGGAACCAAGTAGTTCCCATGCTGCCTAGTTCTCATTGTTCCATTCAGAACCTTGGAAAAGGAAAAAAAAAAAAAGTGTCCTGTATAGTTCTGCCAAACTCACCAGCATGAGGCTATGCAATTAGGGGAGAAATACTGTTTGTTGTTGTTGTTGTTGTTGTTGTTGTTGTTGTTGTGTTGAAAAGTTAAACAAACAAAAAAAGATTAAGACATCTTTTCTCACAAGGGCTGCTAGCCTTTCTGAGCAAGGCTTAGCTTTCTGTCACAGTATTGCTGTTCTAGATCTGTGCCCTATGTCTCTTCCATGTGTCTCTTTCCTGTGGGCTCTAGTTTGATGTAGAAACAGAGAACAGATTCTGTGTCTGTGTGCTCACAGGTTCTTAAAGGCATTCCATCCTTAGAGAACCAGAACACCTAGGAGATACATTTTTATTATTGTTTACCTTTACTGTGAGCACCCTTTTGTTTCGCCTCCCATGCTCCCTCGTGAGTCCTCATTGGTTCTGCAGACTGAGGGGATGGGACTGTCTGGCAGCTGTGTGTGGAAATGATGACACACTCAGCAAGTCCTCACCCAAAAAGGATGATAAACTTGTTGGACTCAGCCCAATCATCCCTTAGCTGCCTTGGGTTGTGTGTTTGCCCATGTGCTTTGTTTTGTTTGTAGCTGCACCATGTGTGATTCCTTGTGACATTTTCTTTTTTGGTTACTATTTGGGTGACCCAAGCTATGGCTTCCTCCACCATGCCAAACACTATTCAGCCTTGCTTGTTTTCCACATTTTGTCGATATAAGCCTCAAAAAACCAAATGGCAGAAGAGCACAAGGGGGTTGAATCACATGAGTATTGATCTGCTTCATCCAGTGGAAGACCAGGTAGTTAATGATAGCCCATCAGTATCTGAGTGATCTGCGACAAGGTGATGAACACAGAAAACTCCTGAAAAACTCAGAAACCCTCAGCCCACAAGGCAGAGCCAGCACATTGCGGCTTGTGCATCGTTATTCATGCCCACAGAGCAGCTGTCCCCGGCCATCACGTCTTTGTAGGAGTACCAGGAG